>NC_061111.1:75237638-75299400 GCF_002878395.1 Capsicum annuum
TTAAGTGTGGTCACTTGAGAAGTGAGTTAGTGACTTGAAAATGCACAGGTGTAGGTACTTGAAATGTAGACTTGTGTTTTCAATTTAGTTAAGTTTGGTCACTTGTGAAGTGAATTAGTGACTTGGAATGTTTAGATGTAGTTACTTGAATTATGAACTTGTGTTTTGAATATAGTTAAGTGTGGTCACTTGAGAAGTGAGTTAGTGACTTGAACATGTTTAAGTGTAGGTACTTGAAATGTAGACTTGTATTTTGAATATAGTTAAGTGTGGTCACTTGGGAAGTGCATTAGTGAGTCAAAAATGTTTTAAGTGTAGTTACTTGAAAGGTGGACTTGTGTTTTGAATTTAGCTAAGTGTGGTCACTTGAGAAGTGAATAAGTACTTGAAAATGTTTACGTCTAGGTAGTTGAAATGTGGACTTGTGTTTTGAATTTAGTTAAGTGTGGTCACTTGAGAAGTGAGTGTAGTCACTTGAGAAGTGCATTAGTGAGTCATAAATGTTTAAGTGTAGTTACTTGAAAGGTGGAATAGTGACTTTTGTTTTGAATTTAGTTACTTGAAATGTGAACTTGCGTTTTGATTTTAGTAAAGTGTGGTCACTTGAGAAGTGATTTAGTGACTTCAAAATGTTTTTAAGTGTAGGTACGTTTTTTCATTTTGAATTAAGTTTAGTTTAGTAACTTGTGAAGTGAATCAGTTACTTGAAAATGTTTAGGTGTAGGTATTTGAAATCTGAACTTTTGTGACTTGAACTAATCTCTTGAATTTGATTGATTGTGTAGATGAAATCTGATTATAGCTGGATATATCAACGAAATATCGATAATAGAATGGATGAGGCTGAGAATGAAGTTGCGGATAATGAGTTGTAGTTTTTAGTATTTTGTATGTTTTATAGTTTGGATTTGGAACCTCGATAAATTTTGTAAATAATGTTTGTATTCTTATGGTGATTGGTTGATTGTATATTAAATAATTGGTGGGATGTATTGTAGCTAATAATCAATGTTTGTACATGATTGTGGTCGGCTATATTGTAAATAATTTAATTTTTAATTTTTGTATTTTAAAAAATTTCAATTTTTTTTTTTTACAAAATTATCAAAAAAACCGACCACATGTGGTACCTTTTTTAAAAAAATTTGATTTTTTTTTTACAAAATTATCAAAAAAACCGACCACATGTGGTAGCTTTTTTTAAAAAAAAATTAATTAAAAAATATTTATAAAATTAATTAATTAATTTTAAAATAAAAATCGACCACTTGTGGTCGGTTTATTTTGAATTTTTTAATTCTTAAACTCATTTTTTTCTATTTTAATAAAATAATAATGAATTTTAAATTATTTAAAAAAAAATAAAATCGACCACTTGTGGTTGGTTTTTAAAAAGCCACCACAGGTTTTCCGATCACAGATTTTGGTCGATTTTGTGGTCGGTTTTTGGGGAAAACCGACCACACGTGGTCGATTTTGGTGGTCGATTTTCTCCTTTTTTTTCTAGTAGTGTCTTACGGTTCGTAACGCCTCATGCTATTGAAAGTGACATGGTTCTCATTTTTGTAATCGACCATTCGGTTATTTTCTTCCTAAATATGAAGTGAATCATAAGATCATTTTTCCATACCATTCTCAATCCAATGGTCTAGCAAAAGTATCCAACCAGAACATAAAATGGATTTTGGGAAAAAAATCATGAATTCTAGTGGAACGGATTGGCCCCAGAAACTTGATGATGCTTTGTAGGCCTACAGATTCCCATTCAAAACTCCTATTGGTATGTCACTATATTAACTGGTGTTTTTCAAGGCTTGTTACTTCCTGGTTAAATTATAACATAAGGCATTATGGGACTTGTGCTAGTTGAATATAAATTGGAAGGATGCCATAAAATCAAAGGTGGAACAACTTCAAGAAATTGATGAATTCCATTTAAGAGATTATGAGAGCTCAACCCTCTACAAGGAGCGTATGAAGAGATGGCATGATGCCAAACTTCTAAAGAGTGAGTTTATGACTGGTGATGATGTCCTAGTAATTAACTCAATGTACAAGTTATTTTTGGGCAAGCTTAAATCTAGATGGTCGGGCTTGTTCAAGGTGGTTCAATGTTTTCCTAGTGGAGCTATAGAATTGGTGAATGACATAGGATCTCGATTTATGGAGGATGGGAAATGAGTTAAGCATTATAATGGGATGTCATCGAAAGTGCATTTCTTGGAGGTGCTCTACATCAATGATTTGTGATCAATGAAGAACAATGTCATGCCATAATGACAGCTAAGGCGCTTCTTGGGAGGCAACCCAAGTTTATTTTTGTTGATTTAAATAGCTTATGTTGATTTGTGTATGTATCTGATGGAGTTGGAAGGTGGAAAACATGCCATGACACAAGTCGGGAAAGAAAAAGTTAGGGGATCATGAACAAAGCTTCAACAAAGAGGCTTAAGTGAGGCGTCCACCCAATCGGTGCATCATCAAAATGCTTCACCGAAGAGGATCTCCCAAACTAAATGAACTATAACAATCAGCAATATAGTTGCCATTTGACGTATCACCGAACTTATTGATGATGGGACAAGCATCACAAAAATGTGTCGCCAATAGAAAGAACCTAAGCCTTGGAAACTATTCAATTCAATGACAGAACTCCAAATCGGTACATCATCGATCAGTTCCATGATGAAATTAAATCATCAAAGAGGTCATATTTTAAAGTGTGAGGATTTGACTTTATTAACCCTTGACCTTTCCATTGTCTTTTGACCTTTGATATTGTTGAAACTGTCCCTTTCTCCGTTCCTTCTTCTCTATTACCCATCCATTCAACATAGAACACACACCAAAAAACCCTCTTACACGTATACACATACTTGAAATTTTCTCTCTTCTCTAACAAGTCACCTCTGTTATACCTCATTTCAATAAGGGTCAAATCCAGGTACAATATATTAGAAACTTCTTAATAAAATTAAAAAAGTCGTCACCTAATTAGTTTCTCGGTGAATTAGAACACTTATTATAAACTATGTGATTAAAAGAAAACAAAGACTTCACTTTAAGATCTATTTAACTTACGTGATTCTAGGATTCTAATTATCCTGAAGAGAAGGGATTAGACATCCTATAGGATCCACTAACTATGATTAACCGACCAAACTTAGGTTAGTCAAGGCATATTAAGAAAAGATATAAGAAAGGTGTAAAACTACATATAACTTATTAAATATAACATATGCTAGTTATTTATAATAAAAGAATGGAAAAACTTTAGAAGAACCTCGTCATAAAATCTACTTTCCAAAACTTACCAAAGATAACTTTTATAAATTCCTAAAAAAAATATTAACTTTATTGTTGTCAAAGAAAAACTATTTCTAATTATGTTTTAAAGGATATACGAAAGTTTCAAACTATTTTTTTAAAAATAGATATACAAAGAAACTTCACATTTTTCTTTATTTTTTAAAAAATGACTCTTTTGCATTTTAATCAAATTTTATAAAAATAGTTTAGTTATTCCACACTAAATGAATCATTAAAAAATATCTATAAAATGTAGTTGTTTAAATCAATAATGACTTGAGGATTTATTTATTTTAATTAAGAAAAGGCTCATGTTTTTTTTTAAAAAAAATTCCATCATTTGAGATCTTAAGAAAAAGCCTCATGAAATCAAATTGACAAAATTACTATCTTTTATTTGAAATTGATGAAAAAGGGAATTGATTTACCATATCCAAAATAATTAAAATCGATTTTCAAGAGTCTAGTGATACTTCTCCTACCGCAAACATATATTTTGATTAATCCGATATATTAATTAGTAAGAAACTAACTCGATTATAAGGATAGAACACTATTCCATATTAAAAAAGCATTAAGGAACTCAAACAACTCGGCCATTTATTCTAAAAGACATGTTTTTACCTATTGAATTTTAACCTTTAGTGATACAAAGTAAACACCCAAGGCTAATGATTATGCTATATTTAAAATCTAAGAGGCGGGAAAGAAACAAATAAATTTGTCATCTATTTAAAAGAATTAAATAATTTCAAATACATCAAAAAATAAACATAAATTTCAAATGAAAATGTGCAATATTTTTTAAGAGATAACAACATGCATAGTAATAATACAAGGAAAAATACCACCAAAGGATGTGGTGCAATAGATTGGGCTCTCTTCTCTTAACCAAAGGTCTTGGGTTCGAGCCCTGGGTATGAAAAAATTCTTGGTAGGGAGCTCTTCCCCCGAATGGGGCCCTACGCGGCGCAAATTCGGATTAGTTGGACTCCAATTCTTATACCGGAAATCGGATGGAAAACCAAAAAAATACACGGGAAAATAAAATCTTAGAAGGGGAATAGGCACTACACTGCTAGATGAAAACACGTAATACATCTATTATCGCTTCTCTAATTTAGACAGAGATGGAGTCAAGCCATGAGATCCCAAATACGCTTCCTAATGTACATGTGAAATAAGAAAAGAAAAGTATTAGAAAATCAAACTTGAATGAAGTAAATAACTAAGTAAGATAATACCGTATGACCCCCAAACCGTCTATTTTACAAAAAGGTTTCATCAAATTTTATAACCGACTACAAAAGTTTAGCACATTGATACCTATAAAAGATAAGTTCAAAGAACCATGGGAACATGTTGATTTTAAACTCACTGTGTCAATATTTTAAAGAAATGGTTAAAGATGACTATTAATTGCATATACAAAAACTCCAAGCACTAAGAGTTCACAAATTTACCAAAAATCTTTATCAAATTTGACACTTTCATCAAATTTGACTTAGGATCACAAATAAAAATGGCCATTAGACTCTTGGATTATTTTTAGTTGATGACATGAATTTAACATATCATAGAATGAGATGATTAAAAAAGGTTTATGAAGGTAATCTTCTTATAACTTGGAGCATAGTTTTGAAAATCAAACAAACCAAAGTTAAAAAGCTAAGTTGTGTGATGGCTGAACACAAAGTCATTAACTCAAATTGCATATGTCCGTAACTTGTAAATGAACAGCACCATGGACTGCGAATAGATATGAATGAAATGACTAATTTCAAGGTGTCTTAGTGAGTGAAAAATAGACCATGATTATCCCACGCAAAGAAAGCAGAACACCTGTGATCATTAGCTTGCTGATTCATTTTAGAAAATAGTAATGACATTTGAACATTGAAAATGAAATTTACACACTTTATGAGAATATTCAATCATAGTGTATCATCTTATGAGTTAGAATTAAAATAAAATGGGTGAGACTAATCTCTTGTGCAAATTCCAAAACCAAGGCTTAAACAAGCTTTCGGAAGTTGAGACTTCCAACTTGTTTACCCTAACCCTAGAGCTTAAACTAGTGTCATTATTTAAGCTGATTACCCATACTAAACAAAAACAAGGTGCTACATGTTTAGCCATATAAAAGGCTATTCAAACTAGTTAAAAACTAACTTCACATTGAGTTGTCAAGCCTCTCTAATCATTTTTAATACCCAAGTTAACAAAACACAGAGAACTCAATATACAGAGAAATACTTTCAAAAATTAAAGGTTTGTGTAACCTGTTTTAGGCTAATTTATAAGTTAAAAATCAAGTTTAAGTAAACGGCTATCTTAAAACAATGCCAACAGGATGTCATATTCAAGTGTTCATGCAAAAAAAGGCACAAAAATCCCACTACAGACAGCCAAACATTTGTAAGGCTTTGACTCTTTAAAAAAAGAACAAATTGTAATTTCAACGCCATCTTAACAAATCTCAAAATCACAGAAAAATGATAAGCTTATGGCCACCAAAATGACATAAGAAAAAATTTCAATGATGCTGATGCAGTTCGGCGATGCTCTGGGAGTATAGCCAAACTCATCGATGGATTGCCAAATTCCCACTTTTCCTTGCCAATCCTATCTACTTGTTCTGTTCCATTTAGAGATTGCCATTGCGCATTGCCAAAACATTTGGTGATGCACTGATTAATTTAGTGATGTTAATTTGAGAAATTATTTTTTTTATAGTTTTGGTAACTTGGGGCAAGTGCATTGCTACTCTTATGTGTAAATATGATTGCCAACAAGTATGTGAGCAAATTAGCAAGATCTCCTCATCCCAATTAACTTTCAAAAGGGGTAACAATTAAGGAAAGGTCAAAATTAGAAAAGGTATATATGAGGAAAAAGGTTGAAGAGAGTCAGTATAAGGCATCCATAACTGAAGAAGAAAGCTCGACACATAGTTCTAACTATCAGAGGTACAATATTGATTTTTCAAAGGAGGGGGGTACTACAACCAGTTAAGAGCCAATGCGTACTCCTGAGTCTACTCCTCCAAAGAATAAAATGGTAGAATAACAACCCACTACTGTAGCATAACTCCATCCCATACTCATGAGGGTCATCCTATTCTAAACCCTCTCTTGGTGCCCAACCAATGCACCACTATTGAGGAGCAATGATTAAGCCTGAATAGTTTAGAAGGCAAACATCTAAAGGTGTTGGTGGCATTGAGGTACCATAATTCCTAGCAGTTTACTTAACATTTGAAGTTTAACATTTGAAGTTGTATGTTGAGACTTGGGTACGAGAATTTTATGCAGACTATGGAGAATTGTTGGTGATGTTGGGTGTATTTATGCACCCAAGTGTTGCTATTCTAGCTTACTTAGACTCTTTTTGAGAATAATTCATGTGCTTTTTGTGTTAATGATGATATAAATAAGCATATAAGTGTTTAAGTTAGGGATTACAATGTGTAAAGGTGTTTTCAAACAAGTTCGGGTTCAAAACGAACATTTAGAGTTTAGACAAGAAAACTAGTTGTACTAACTTGAGGTAGGTGATGTTCTAGTCTATCGCATTGGATTCTAATGTGTTGAAAGAGTTCCTATTGATTTTATTGTGTAATTATGTATGGAACAACTTGTTTAGAATGTGAAAAGTTCAATTGAAAGAGCCTAGAGTCAACAGTAAGTGTAAGCGTTAAGTGATAGAGACTAGTACTACATTGGAGTTTCTAGCGAGTAGATCTTGACATTTTGTTGTGTTGAACTCTAATGTTTGGTGTTTAATGTTGTAGGATGCCTGAGTAGTTGATGTTGATAACATTTTGATGAAGATCAATCTGCAATTGAAGGAAAAATAACACCAGAAGGCTTGAATAAAAAGATGGACGATGAACACTTAGAAATTATTTTGGATGCAACTTCTAGTAAGCCAACGCGTTTGAGCTGTGATGCCATACATAATTGACTTGAACCAGCAACGTAACGCGTTTGCTAGTTGACTTGATTATGTAATGCGACGCATTGGCTAGTCAAATTGAGGAAGCAATGTGATGCATTGGATATCCCATACACGGCCACGTGTGATCTCCTACTCCTACAAGGCTTAGACTTGGCCCACTATAAATACAATACATTATACATACTAGGGGGAATCTTTTGGGACGTTTTTGGACTGGAGAGGGGGATGATACACACGTTTTTTTAGGGTTTATTATTCTTTACTTTAGATTTTTAATAGATTTGATTATGTATTCAAGTATTTGGTTCATAATTATGTTAATTAGTGGCTAAACGCCCTCTTTTCGGGGTTAAAGCCAAGACCAAGACTACTATCATTTTGAATTGATTTCGTTTGATTTTCTTATCATCTTTGTTTGTTTGTTCATCCTTGTTTCATTTATTTTATGGAGTAGCTAACCTTAGAATACACATATTGTCATACTTTTGATCTCGAGAGAGGGAATAGGAAGATAGAACGTGGGAATAAACAAAGTAAGGTTCTTATTCTTTTATGTAATAAGGAATTCGAATTAGAATCTAGGACAGGGACCTATAAGCCTTACTTGATTCACATCCAGGATGATAGCTTTAAGAATTTACTTGGATTATTACATCCCCGCTCAACAATGTAGTTGTAATGCCAGGTTAGTTAAATGATTAGAGGGCGGGAGACCATGATCATGCGATAAACCCTACAAATCAACAACCAAGATAAGCAAGTTAACGAATGAAGTTCAATAGCGTAGTATAATTTTTTAAAGTTATTTAACCTTGGGCTTTCCTCCATTGATTGTCCAAAGTCATTAATTTTCCACATTAGTTACTTTACTTTTAGTTTACAGCTCTAAAACTCTCCTGGTTACTTTATCTCAGTAGTTGAACTAGAATAGGATAGTTTTCAACACAAGTCCCTGTGGGATAAATATTCGGCTTTATTTAGGGCCACTATATTACTTGGTAGACCATGTACACTTGCATGTGCTCTTGGGTGGTGTCAAGTTTTTGGCGCCATTGCTGGGGAATTGTAAATAGACAACTATCTTACTTTCAGTTTAGCTATATTGAGTTGTACATAGTTTAGTAATTTTTATTTCTAGTTTCTCTTATTCTTTTTTATTTCTTACACTCTTCTTGAGATGTCAGTCTAGGATAGATGGTTTTTGAGGGATGATGATTCTTGTTATTTTTTTGGAGGACCCACCACCAGTATTTTGTCCAGATTTTAATCCAAACGTTTGGAGGGGACTTGCTTGTTTGCGACCTGTGCAGTAGACCACAAGTTGGTATGTGGTTTGTGGAAATTTGCATCACTCTGCAGATATGTGTAGAGATAATCCTAATTCAGTCATGCTTGAGGGCAATGCTCAAAAGATAACTAAGGAGGTAGATGCAGAGTTGACTCCCCGATCGGTTGCAGACAGAGTTGCTGATAATTCGACGAAGTCTGAGTACTCAAAAATTGAAGTTGTTGAACAGGTTAGGTAGAAACCACCACCACCATCTCCACAGAAGATGAGAAAAGAAATAGAATATCCTAGCCAATCTTTGGAACAAACACAAGAATCGCAGCCACTCAACTGTCATCTTTCTTTTGAGACTGTAATTGAAAAGGTAAATATGAGTAAGGATGTTGTGGATAGTGTAAATTTAGAAGTGGGATTGGTTAGGCCTCTCTCAAAGCAGTTTTATACATTATGTTTAGATGAAGTCTTGTCTATGGAATCATTTGAAATAGTGGGAGAGTGTAAAGATGAGGAACAAGAATCCTATATTCTTGATTTTGCACCGGCTAAGCAACATAAACACACACCTCACTTCAAGGCCGAGTGGTTTACCATGCACTTTCTATTACTCGGTTACTTAATATTTGTACCACCACCCTATGAGCGAGGAAAAAAGATGGATGCAAAGTTAGGGGTGAAATTCATATCCTTAAGGTGGAGGAAAAAGTATGATGGGGTCGTGCCGCGATACTAAATCAGGCGCTGCTTGGCAGGCAACCCAAGTTAAGTTAAGGTAGGTTTTATTTTTAGTATATTTAGTTTTTACTACACTAGTTTTTGTTTTTATTGAGTCACAGGTTGATGGAAAGTCTGAAATCCAAAAATATGAGCTAAGCAGCATGGCGAAGACTAAGTGTGGGATCCCCCAGACCCTCTTGATATGTAAAGATGCTACAAGCTAGGCCTAGAGGCCTAAAGGAGTACTTTTATCTCTACTTTAAAGTACACTTTATACACTTTATGGACAAAGTAGATTTTTAAGTGTGGGGTGGGTAAATTTCCATTTTTAGAGCAATTTTAACCCTTAGCTTTCCTCCATTGATTGTCCAAAGTCATTACTTTTCCACATTAGTTATTTTACTTTTAGTTTACAACTCTAAAACTCTCTTGGTTACTTTATCTCGATAGTTGAACTAGAATAGGATAATTGTCAACACAAGTCCCCATCGGATTGATACTCGACTTTCTTTAAGGCTACTAAATTACTTGGTGAACATGTACACTTGCGTGTGCACTTGGGCACTGTCAAGTTTTTGGCGACAAGAGAAAAAAGGGAAACCTTAAGAGACTCGTGATGTGGTGAAGGTTCGAGGTGTCAATATTAAGTGTGATGAGGCTATGATTAATGTAGTGTATGGAGATAGCGTTGATTTCATTCATTATTTTTCTATTTTCTCTAATAGAATGCTGAAGATTTTTGGGGTTGAATAACTCCATTGCTCAGTGAGATCACTCATTTGTGGCTAACACCAAAGGTTTAAATTCAAAAGATGAATATTCATTTGGAATCTCGGTATTGGTTAAGCTTCATGTTTAGTGACTTATTACCATCACAAATTCTATCTAACCTAATTATTCTACAGAAAATACTGGTAGGCATGATCATAGAAAGAAAAGGCTCAATCTAGTCATGCTCATTGCCTCAGATATTACTCATTGGGTCTAACAGAAGCAAACCTCTCTTGCATTCCCATGTTTGATCACCAAGTTATGTCGTCAGGCTAAGGTTCCTTCTTATAAGAAGAAATATTTTGAATATACCTCTACCTCTAAAGTGGATATTACCAAACTTAAGCTCGTTCAGGAAGTAAAAAGGAAAAAAGCCCGAGCAGATTATTCTATGGCAATTGATTTTGGTTCTTTTGATAGTGGTGCCAACTAGCCCACTCCTAATGCTACTACAACTCCTACCCCTCTTGGGTTGGTTACTGCTCCTCTACCTATTCTTTCATCAGGTACATCATCATAGCTTCCTCAACTTAGCCCCCAATCCTCAACCCTCTATTATTTTAGGCTCTTCGAGAGTCCATTGACTCAAGTTATTCATCTAGATGAGGTAGTTAGCTTATTAGGTGATACGAGGTCATCTAAATTAGAAAGTGGGATACCTAAGATGATTTTTGCTATAGTAAAAGTTGTCATTTGATACATGTGGAGCTATAGGGTATTCGTGAGACCCTACGTCTGTTTAGTAGGAGATCAAATGGTTTAGTTCTCCCTAGTAGCCTATTATTCCCTAAGCAGTGACTAAGATGTATGATGAGCAAGCTTTCCTTTGGAGGCATGTTGATGACCTCCGTTTCTCACATCTGACACATTTGTGAGTAGATATATTTGAGACATTGGGTCTATATCCTACACCTATTTGTGATGATGACCCAACAACTAGAAGGAAGAGGTAGATGAGGATGACCGTGCTTTAGATTAAAATATTAATGATGTTTTATCTAGATTGGTACACTTGATGAGTCTTAGGTTGAGACACAGGTTGATGAGCAGATTGACAAGCAGAAGACCAAGGATGATAAATTTATTATCGTGGTCGAGAGTTTTCATGAGATGACACAAATTTGTACCTGTGGTTCAACCATTACTATGTAGATCGAGGACCCTATACTAGATCCATCCCTACAGAAACTTGGAGTTGAGCTAGGCACTGATACCCAGACAGTGGACACTTTGGTAAGTTAGTCACTGCTCAAGCTTAGCCACATTTAGGGGGACCTTTATTGAGGACTGCATATTTTCTAGTTGGGGATAGAGTGCTTATTTTGTATTTATAATATATGGCTTGTGATATTTGGTTCTTTTAATACATTATTCAAGATGTTTTTGAATATTTATCTAGGTGTGTGGTGATGACTGTGATTTGGATATTATATTGATATTTTATTTGGTTTGTAATATTTGAGTGTGTGGGGTGTGATGCTTCAGTTTGATTTCTTTAATTTTTATTTTTATCTTTGTAGCTCGTAATCAGTTGCAAAATAAAATTCCTTTAGCATGCATACTTAAGAGAAAAGTGTGCTATCAATGGAACACTTTGACTCAAATAATACTCTTAGGGAGATGTTCACATACTCAACTCCTAAAAATGATTTTTCTCAAATGAGCTCATTTTTAATTTTTTTTCTTCGATTTAGGTTAACTGTTTGGTGTTTTTCTCAAATGTGCCCATTTTTAAATTTTTTTCTTCGGTTTAGGTTAACTAGTTCGGTGCTTATCATTGTAAACACCTGCATATTATTTTGACTACTTGAGTACCATTATCGACATGTGATATAAATATGGTATATCAATTGAGGAAGAGTAATTCATATATAAGATTGAGTGCCATGTATGTGTGAGAATTCAGCGTGATCTTGCTCATTGAGACCACCTAGAACTTGCTTGTTTGCCTTAATTCTAAAGCTAAGAGTGTGTAATATAGGAAAAGTGATCTTAGACCATCAATCAGGTGTGAAGCTCAAATGTGACCAAAATATCCACCCTACTGTGAGTTAAGTGACTAATTTTGTCCCAAATACGAACCTTGGAACCCCTTTTTAGGATAACCAAATTGCAAATCAAAACCCATTTTCAACCCTCTTTTGAACCTAACCCTTCTTGAAGCATTTAGGTGAGATCAAAAACCAACTAAGGTCAAAAACCTAAGTCGGGGAGTTGGAGATCTCGGGTTAGACTTGTGAAAGAAAATTCTTGGATTTAAGGATCACTAATTTTGCCCTCTCTCCTAAGTATCCTAGTATTCCCTGTGAATAGTAAAAAGGGGGAAAAACTTGAAAAAAGATTAAAAAAGAGTGTAAATTATTTTAGTGTATTAATAAGAAGATATTATGGGTGAAAGAACCTATGGGGGGAAATGACATGAAAACACTCGAGAATAGGTCCTTGAATAGATTTAAAAAGTAAGCCTTAGGAAATAAGTGTGATTGAGATCTTCTTAGATGCTTTGAGAAGGAGTAACTATAACCTTAACTTTCCCTACCTTGCTTGATGCCTACGTTACAAGTTATAGCAAGACCTTAGTGATATCCAAACAAGCATGCTTGTATGTGGTGAAATGGAGCTTATGGGCAAGCCTATGATAAAGTTCTCATGTACGAGATTTTCTTTTGGAGTGTGGGTAATTCATGATAGTTTGTATTTTAATGATGATGTTCTTATGGGAAAGGACTTCACTGTGTGGGGGAACTTGATTGTACTTCTTGTTCACTCATGGATCATGGTTGGAGTCTATGAGTATGTGCGATGTGTTGTAACATTTGGTCCATATTTGAAGCTCATCACTTACAATATGAGTTTTTGATAGGTGAGAATGTGGCATTATTTTCAAAATTGAAAGGGAAATTTTTTTCCATAGAAAGAGGTATGTGTATAATCTCCCTATTAGTACCATTTGTAGGCATTATTGATTTTTTTGTATGTGCATTGATTTAATTGAGAACGAGCAAAGATTTAAGTTGGGGATGTTTATGAGTCAGAAAATTACAACTTATGACCAATAATTAGTTAGAAATCATGTCCTCAATGTTAATATGAATACATTTTAATGTTGTTTTGGTTTAATTTTAAGGTTAAGACCAAGAAGTGAATGAAATGGCAAAAAAAAGTAAGAAGATGGAAGATTAGAGCTAACAATGCACAAAATCATCGCAGGAGACACTTAGAGCATCACCAAACCCTTTTGTGGATTGCTAAATGGAAGGCCCCATCGTTAATTGGACCAGTTTAGGCTAGTTCAAGATTTTGTCAGAATGACGAGAGGGAGACAATTTGATGCATGTTGAACCAGTCGACGAGGCCAAGATCCATTGCCAATGTAACAGTTGTCAACAATTGAAGCTTAAATTTGAATTCAAAATAGTGATCCTTGGGAAATGCTAAGCATCACCAATCCTTTTGGCGATGGTGTAATGCTCAGCCAAATTGGATGCGATGACATTTCTGTAAATCTAAGGCATAATTTTTTTGGAACTATTTAAGCTTTTTGGCTGATTGAAACCCTATCTTTGATTATATTTCTTAATCTAAATCTTGTAATTTATACCTTAGTTGAGATTTTTGTTGTTTATTGCTAAATTCTTGCTTTTGAATTTGAAATATTTCTTAAGGATTTATACTATGGAAAAATTTAATGAGAATATAGGCATATTTCCTTTTTCTCTTAGTATGGGTAGATAATTTTCCTAGCATGGGGTTATCCATTATTGAGTGTTTATTAATGTGTGGGTAGTGATTATTTACCTTTATCTTTGATTGAATGTAATAAATTTAGCTATCACTATATTCCAGCTCAAGAATTGAGGTTTCATACTCTATTCATGCTTAGATCTCTTATTTTGCTTGAAAGAGAAAATAAATAAAAGTGGAGAGATTTAGTTGACAAAGACTTGAGAACTTCTCACTTAATAGCTAGTGCTAGAAATAAACTAACTTATTTGAGGTTATTAGTTTCTTGATATTGTGCACATATGGGTGTTCGGAAGAAACCCTTGTGAAATTTGATGGTAGATTAGAAGATTACATTCAATACTTAATTAAAGGCTAATCATAACTTTCACTTGAATTATAGGTGCATTTTCACTTACCCACTTATCGATTACCTCATAATAACTTTTAAGAAGGCATAACCCTAAGTACCTCAACTTGTCGATTACATTTTCTAGCTTTTGGTTTTGACAACCCAACATTCAAATTGATAACCTCAAACACAAAATATTGTCACATTAACCCCCCATTTTATTTGCATTTATTTTAAGCATTACATGCAAACTCATAGTCCCTATAGATTTGACTCCGACTCCTAAGTTATGTAAAAGTATTGCGAACAACCACATACACTCAATTCTAAGGTATATTTGATCATTATCAGTCTTATAGTTTCCCACTAGCCAAACCTGCGGGTGACGAGCTCTGTCCATGTACCAAATCATAATTAGAATCTTGGTGTCATTAAATAATAACCGACATCAAACATCTCCATCCTTATCCCAAATCAGTATTAAACCCCCTACGGTAGTATATGACCCTTAATCACTTCCCCCTCATCCTATCTGAATTCTACTTATACAATTATGATTCACCTTTACCAACTAATTCTCATAGTAACAATTCATGTCACAACAAGTATAATCATAAAGTGAAACAACACAACCACACTTACACATCAAACAAGTCTTTTTACAGTAACTCATTATACATGTTTTAACACTTATCATCCAACAAGTCAACATTTACCACATGCATTACAATATGTACACAAAGGGATGGTCAATATGCATATATATATTAAACTGAGTTTTCAGCTATAATTCAATCATCACCTTCCTCAATCCAAGCTTGTATTTTCTCTAAGGAACTTGAGCTTTGCCCTTTCTTGCAATTCATCTTAATTGGGGTATAAATACAACTATAAGTCCAACATTCAAAAAACATCCTAATAATTACAAGATTATAACCTAATCTCAATATCCCAAGACCAAAAAACTAATTATTCCCTTATTCTATGTTTTTTCTACCTTAATTCTACCAAATTCATGATTATTCTAATGAATTCTAAGTGTGTAACTATAATTCATCTATATTTAACAAGAACTTAAGGGTTTTCACCCTATATTCCTAAACTGCAATAGAAATTCAACCTTGGTCCAATCAAATCCTTTTTCATACTTAAAACCTGGTGATTACTAGTTAAATGGGTGGAATTACTTACCTCAATGAAGAATGTTAGTGGAAAATCAACTAAAATCACCTTTCCCATCCCTTGGATGAATATGGAACAAAAATAACATTTTTGGGCTATTTCTGTATTAAGTAGCACTTGTACTACTATAGCGGGATGACTCCCACTATAGTGGCATTGCTATAGCTGGATTCACTCGACATGATAGGATTGACTGACTCTAACTCCAGATATGGTTGTAATATTCCAACTATAGTGGGCCAGTAGTACCAGTCTGCCTCCCGCTATAGCAGCAGCCTAGGCAGAGGAAACATGTCCATCTATTCTGCAAATTTTCCCATTTATCAGCACACTTCTAAATATTGATATCTTAAACTAACCCTTTTACTTCAAACATGATATCCAAAGTTCTACCAACCTAAATTTCCTTTCAAAAGTTTCTACAAACTCCTTAACCTCCTAGCTATTATAATATTGTCCCAAATATTATAACAACTAAATTAACTTTGATTTCGGCATGCTAGACTATACCATAACAACAAAAAGGGTCGTTACAATTCCTTACATATAAAGCCATAGAACGAGGACCAAGATTGCCTTTAAAAGCTCCATCAATATTACATTTGAACCACCCTTGGTTTGACTTATTCCATTTAACTGAAATAGTTCTTACTTAGGGTCCATAATTCTGTAAAACTTTTACCAATTGTGGCTAGGGTAATGGACCACCCTTTAACCATGGGTGTAGTGCTAGATTTAGATTATGGATGTTCTTACTTATCTCATAAATGACTCTTCTCCAATAAATAGAACCCCTATGATTATCTTTTTCTTTATTTTCTAAAGTTTCCAACAAACTATTCCAAGGACAACTTGAACAGTAGGCCTGAGCTTTCTAGTGCTAATTCTATTTCACCACTTAATAAATGTTTGATGACATTGAATATAAGGACCCTCCCCCTTCAGAAACAATAAATTATTCCTAAGTGTTATTAGCAAAATCACTAGCACAAGAAAATGATGAGTTGTTTCCATATGTGGAATGGCACAACATCTACATCTTGATACTAAACAATTGTACATCTTACAAAAACATCATTAATAGGCAGCCTAAACTTCCATATCCTTCATAGGAAAAAACTGATTTTAGAAGGAACACTTTAGACTACAACATCTTTAGGTTCTTAGATTTCTCTACCTCATTAACATGTAAGCACCGGACACTATGAACTTACTATTTGCAGTTGGCATCCACCATGGTAAATCCCAAGGTGTTGCTGACTTATTGATGGTAATGTTTTCAGAAACATATTGCACTATTCTATAGGTAGAATTTCCTCCATTTTTAAATATTCCATTCCTCTCATTCATTAAAGAATCAATGTCCTATGTATTTTCATCAAGTAAGAAATCTGGTTCCACTATAGAGTGTAAGGTATCCTAACTTTGTCCAGTTATCTAACCAAATGTAAGAAAATTCAATAGTTGGCTCCCACTAGATTTCTAGCTCAATCGGTCTCTAGCTCCTAGCATTTTTTTTCAGATTAGGGAACTACTTCTCTACTGTACTAAAGTTGGAATAAGTGTTTTACAATACTTATTACACGTGTAATCAAGCCATATGGATCTTGTGATTTTAAAACCCCTTCACAATTTAACAAATAATATTTTAGAGATATCAAAAAAGAGATCTCTAACCAACCCCTTTTTTCCTCTTTTGAGAAGCATATCTTATCCCAATCCATCCAATGTTTCTCCTTACCTCATATTTTATACTTCACAAAAATCTATTAAAAATCTTGTAGTTTCATAAATAATAAATTTTGGAGGCACCACAACAGAAAACAAATATACTTTGAAGCACACTATTTATGAAAGTCAATTTTCCTCCATAAGACAGTAGCTTACCCTTTAAATTTTCAGCCTTCCTTTAACTTTCATAATCAAGTCATTATAATAAACCTTTCTCTTTCTAACATGAGTGAGACGACACCCTAGATAAATAAGTAGGAATTTCCCTTGATAAAATCCAATGACTTCTTTAACCCCAATCATAAGAGAAGCTATAACTTTCTTGTACATATCAACTGAACTTTCAGAACTGTTAAACAACTAACCAGAACTCTCCTGATATTTGCTTAAGCACTTCCGTAATTACTTGAGTACTTCCATAATTAGTTCTAAAAACTTTTTTTAGTAGAGGTGGATATGGCAGTGACATCAATATATGAAATATGATTTAAGTTTCTACTCTATTTACTCAACCATAACCCTTTTATCTCAAATCATTAAAAAGAAAATTAAGAGCTCTAGATAATACCCCAACAACAAAAATGGATAAAATAGAGGATAAAGGATCCCCCTATTTTATTCCTCTAGTAGAATGAAAAAAATCATAATATTAATCATTTATAATAATAGAATACCAATTATTGGCAATTAGTCTCTAAATCATATCAATGAATATCTTGGTGAAGCCCATCTTTCTTATAATCTTGGCTAAGAACATCCATGAAATCCGATCATAAGCCTTTGACAAGTCCAATTTAATGATCAATTTGGTTGGTTTACCTCTTATTTTGATATCTAAGAAAACCTCCTGAGTAAGTGATATGTTTTCAAAAATACTCCTTCTCTTTACAAAGCTTGATAGATTCTGAGCAATGTATTTTGGTTGCAAACCTTCCAACCTTTCATGTATGACTCTAGAAATAATTTTGTTGATGAAGTTACTTAGACTTATAGGTCTAACAATAAACTACTCTATCACTTCTTTCTTTGGAATCAAAATTAGGTTCGTATGAATGATACTCTTAAGAAGAGCATTTCCTTCAAGCAAGTCCTTCACTATATTCAACACATATTTCCCCACAATTTATCAGTGATGAAGATAATATAGGCTTGAGAAACCATCACTTTCACAAGCACTACTCCCTTTAAGATAGTAGACAAATTCTTATACCTCATCCATAGTAAGGGGTTTGCATAAAGATCCATTATCTTCAGTTATCATAAATTCTGGCAAATGATTAAGTAAATCAAAGTAATCACCCTTTTCCTCTTGTGTGAACTATCTCTTGAAACTTTGGATAACCTTGTCTACCACTAATTTTTGTCTTCAATCTATTCAACCTGAGATTCTTTAACTTGGCTAAGCTATAGCCTCTTTATTCTATCCTAAACTAGACTCTAAAAAAAATTGGTATTTCTATCCTCTTTTACAAACCATGTGATACCAATCTATTGCCACGGAAAATTTTCTTCACAATGCAAGATGTTTTTCAATTTAGCTTGTGCCTTCTACATGACCCTTTTATTTTTATGGGAAGGTTCTTCCTCAAATAGTTTTTTCATCTTTATGATCTCTTCTCTAATTACTAATTGCTAACAAATAACCCCAAATTTGTTTTTGCTCCATACCCTTAATGTCTTTCTTCAAATTCTTCATTTTATGCTTAAACATTCAAAAGCTATTTCCTACCTCCTCAGGATTCCAATGTTGTTTTATCACTTCTTTCAAAGACTTATCTTTCACCAAAAAGTCAAAACTTTGAGAGTTTTGACTATGTTTTGATTGACTATCTCTGTGGTAAGGAATGGAGGAGCATGCTTAAAATCAATTCTTGATAGAATTTCCACCTCAAGCTTTAGAAACCAATCCTAAAGTGTTGCATTTGTCAACGCCCTATCTAACCTTTTAAATATGCAAGCACATTTTGCTCTTTCATTCCACCATGTACATGGACTACCTTTAAAATGAACTTTATCAAGTTCACATGGATTGACACAAAATGTAAAATCTTCAGTTTCTTGTTAAGTTACTGGAAGCCCACATAGTTTTTCTTATTCATTAAGAATGACATCAAAATCACCTCGAATTAATCATGGCAAATCATTAGAATTGATTTGCTATATATGTTATCCCACAAATCACTTTTTTCCTCTTTAATACATTTAGCATATATCCTTGTAATAGTTATGTGCTTTTGCTCCTCTCAAAAACTAGCTTTACTGGTAATCTACTACGCAATATCGATAATAACTTAAAAATTTAATGGTCTACCTTTTTGTAACTATGTCGGATCAAGGCGAGACTTATGTCATTGGAAAGCTAATTTAATGGTCTATCTTTTGATAGATCTTGGGCATGAAAATTTGTGGTATTACAATAGTAAAATAAAAAAGATTGTATATTCACCCAGGTGAAGCTAATGTAAATGGTAAAAATTGAAATTTTCCACGACTCGTGACCAGTCATAGTGATATGGCCCTAACCAAGGCCTAGTCATGTCGGGCATCTCAAGTCCAACCAGTACCGGAGACCACCCCTAATACCCAACCATAACCGCCCTGCACCCTATGTCGGATGAATTTTGAACATATAACAAGATAAAATAATGATAATTCACATTAAGTAAAGTCTATAATTATAATCCAACAACCTCAATAAAATATAAAACCGATGCCAACCCCAATACAAATACCAACACCAAGACTGACACCAATACCGACACGCCCATGCTCATAATAGTCTGACAACGCCTCTATACAGAATCAATAACATTCGGCCGGTACATGCCTCCAACCATAGCTAAAACCAAACCAAAGAAATAACAAAAACAAAAGAAGTCCATAACAATGGAGCCTTCTGGAGTATAAAAGCTCACCACTTCAATTTGACTCAAAGTTGTCCTCGGATCCAAGTCACTGAGCAGGAGGAATAGCAGTATGGCTGGTTTCTACATCGTGTGGGGATACAGCGTTCGATGATGGTTAGCAGAGTGAATGCTAAAATGTACTTAGGAATAAGATAAAATAATGCCAATAATTCAAAACCAAGGCAAATAACCATATGCAATCACATAGATACATATAGATATATCGTGCCAGGAAAGTTGCATTTAAACTTTAACCTGGGTTGAGTACCTTGACCATCATAAATCCACTCATGGGTTATATGGGCTCAGCTCCCCCTGCTAAAAGGTCCCTAGTGCATATTAGCCGCATGATCGGAGAAAAAGAACCTGAGATGACTAGTACATCATGCATACAATCACCAAGACTACCCTCACATCGGCAAATGTGAGTTTCCAGTGTCGGCCCCCCCGAGACCCTTACCTTCTATGGGTTTACTACTTGGCCCACTTTAATACCATATACAATTTACACATTCCAACTATTTACCAAGGAGTGTTTTATTTAGGCATTAACCGTTAGTATCGCCATACCAAAATTAGAGCTTGCAAGTCTATCTTTTTATGCCATACCATAACCATTAAACCAAGTTGACTCCCAAGTTTTCAATTAGAACAAAACCATGGCCATCAAGACCTTTCAGAACCATTTAAAACCAACTAAACCAATTTAAGTTCTATTACCTCTTATGCAACACAAAGATTTCAATAATAGTCAAACTATGTGACAAAATCATTCTCATTAGTATATTAACAAACATATTGAGGGCACATATGTTTCAAAACCATAACCAAGTAATTTGGGGGAATCCAAAGTACCCCTAAATCCATTTACCATAACCATGCATTCCACAATGTAAAAATCAAATTAAAAGCATGAAAGAAACATCATTAAACCATGAGAAACATTATTCAAGCATAAACATCTAAAACCCCTAACCATTGTTTCAAACCATAACAATATCATGACATTCATACATTAAAACATATGCTCTTTGTAAATTAACAATGAGGGAGGATTAAAATATCTTAGACACCAAGGAAGATGAAGAGAAACCACCCTTGAAAACCTTAATTAATTATCTTGAAGAAACCCTAGCCTTTTGCTTGAGAGAGAGTTTGAGAGAGAGTTTTAAGAGTGTTTGATTGAGAATAATAGGTTAATGAAACCCCAGAAGGTGTTTTATGTTGTGGTATCAAAGGGAGCTACAAAAGGGAAATCTCCAGAATGCCCCCAACTTATAACTATGGAAAACTCGTAGGTGGGTACGAGTTGACCCTCCAACTCGTCACCACATCATAGGACCGATATCATCAAGTCATCACCAGAATAGAAAGTTGGACACCATATTCTATCCAGCATACGACTCCCTTGCCCAACTCGTCACTATACCATTCAACTAGTACCATCAAATCGTATCCAAGAAAGAACATCTAGGGCTAGACACTGATCAACATACGATTGGACCCTAAAACACTTGTCATAATACCATATGACCCATATGGAGTCTTTCATAACTAGGAAATAACTAGGCCAACAACTCACTGGCCAATATACGACTAGGGTCCCTAGACCCATACCCACACCATATGACTCATAAAATGGGTCATTACAAAGACAGTGAGCTCAAAACTCAAAATTTCCAAGGGCCAAAACCAGGGTGTTTCAATTCTCCCCCACTTGGATCATTCATCCCAGAATGATGGAACAAGGCAGTGACTAGAATGATTAAACCCCAAAATAACCCTATTCTAACTTTTAAGACAAAAATCAAATTACGAAGGAACTCGCAATCCACTCATACCTTTAATTAAGTTAGAAAAAAGGGATACCAAGAAAATCAATTTATCCTGTAACGAAGTCAGAAAACAAAGATAGTAAGATTAACACATACCTTACGCACAAATTTCTAAAGAAGAAAATAGGAATGGATACTTGGACTTTGTGTCCTTTTCAGCTTCCCATGTAGCCTATTCCACCTTGTGGTTCCTCCATAGAACCTTTACCTACAGATCCAAAATCTCCACAGGGACCTCTTCATAAGACAGGGAATCCAAAATACCAATATCCTTGATAAACAGAATCTGCAATGGGTCACCCATACATTTTCTTAATATAAAAACATGGAATACCGATTGAATGTAGATTAAACTAGAAGGAAACTCCAACTCACATGCAACATTGCCAACTCTTTTCAAAACCAAGTATGGACCAATATACTGAGGACTAAGCTTTCCCTTATTCCAAACCATATCATTCCCTTCATGCGAGACACCTTAAAGAACACCCTATCCCTAACCTCAAACTCTAACTTCCTACGTCTTATATCTATATAGGAGTTTTGGTGGTTTTAGGAGGCTTTAAGAATATCCTAAATCACTTTCACCTTCTTTATGGCTTGGTGAACCAAATCTGGGCCAAACATCTATGCCTCACAAACCTCGAACCACCCAATAGGAGATCTACACCTTCGATCATACAATGCCTTGAACGAAGCCATCCCAATGCTAGAGTGGTAGCTATTATTGTATGTAAAATCTATACGAGGCAAATGCTCAACCCAACGACCTCCATAGTCAATCACACAAGCTCTAAGCATGTCCTCCAATGTTTGAATAGTCCTTTTTACTTACCCATCCGACTGTGGGTGAAAAGCAGTAATAAAACTCACCTTGATCCCCAACCCTTTTTGAAACGACCGCTAAAAGTGCAATGAAAACTGTATACCATGATCCGAGATGATAGAAACAAGTACCCCATGTAACTTCACAATCTCTTGGAGATACAACCTTATATAATCCTTAACCGAGAAATTAGTCCTTACTGGCAAAAAGTGAGATGACTTTATCATCCTATACATGATGAACCAAATCGAATCAAACTAATTTTGAGATCGAAGAAGACCGATAACAAAATCTATGTTGATCACCTCTCACTTCCACACAGGCAACGTAATTTCTTGATATAACCCTACGGGCCTCATGTGCTCAACCTTCACCTGTTGGCACACCACGCACTTAGCCACAAAACTAGCTACATCCCACTTCATATTATTCCATCGATACATTTCCTTTAGGTCATAATACATTTTTATTGAACAAGGATGAATAGCATAGCGCGACTCATGCACCTCAGCCATGATGCTTTCTCAAAAATCATCTATATCAAGAACACATAACCTTCTTTGGTACCACAAGGTACCATACCACTAATTTCAAAGGCCTTCACCTTTTTCCCACCTACATCACCTTTGATCCTCATCAAGATAAGATCTAACACTTGCTTCCCCTTTACTTCCACACCTAGGGATGACTTTTCCACATTTTGAACAAATACACCATCATCCTCGAATTCCAAGAGATGAACTCCAAGGTTAGCCAAATGATGAATATATTTCACCAACTCTCCCTTACCTTCTTCCATAGGAGATAGACTTCCCATGGAGAACCTGCTAAGTGCATCAAAAACCACATTAGCTTTACCTAGGTGCTAGTAAAGACTCATGTCATAAACCTTTAGTAGCTAAAGCCATCTTCTTTGGCTAAAGTTTAGCCCTTTCTGAGTAAATATATATTGTAGGCTCTTATGATCAAAAAGGATATCTATATGCACGCAATATAGATAGTGACGCTAGATTTAAATGAGAATATCATAACCAATACTTCTAAGTCATGAGTCAAATAATTCTTCTTATCCACCTTCCACTGAGGCATTGGTCAACCCAAAAGACATAACTAGAAACTCAAAATGCCCATACTAGGTTTGAAAAGTAGTCTTAGGGATATTCACTCCCTAATCTTTAACTGATGACACTTAGATCGAAGATTAATCTTGGATAAAAAATTAGCACCCTAAAGTTGATCAAACAAACCATCTATCATTGGAAGAAGGTACTTATTCTTTACCATCACCTTATTCAACTGCCGGTAATCAACACTCATATAAAGGGAACCATCCTTCTTTTGCATGAATAACACCGGTGCACCCCATGGAGACACACTAGGGTGGAGACACACTAAGAAAGAATCAATTCAGAAACTGTCTGCGCAACTCATGCCAAGTAGTGATTGAACCTCTCAAAAGTTTCTCTAACCATTGTGCTGCTTCTCCAGTCAGCAAAAATGGGAACAACCTTAGTCTCAAAGCTTCTTGGTCTACCCCTAGAATAGCGTATAAGGAATAGATCCCAGTAAAATTAGCAAGATGCATATTCGCATCATCAGTTGCTGATTCCAAAAATGCACCCTTCAAGTTTAGAAATTAGATCATTGCATTGATAATGTCAAATTTAAATTTAGGGGGTAGATAAGGAGGAATGATGGCTCCTATCTCAGTAGGTTTAATATATCCCATGTCCTCATCTTTGTCATATGGTTAAAGATGTCGATATGCAGAAATAGTCAGAGTTTTGCCTCTTTTAACTCTTCCTTATTGTGCAGGCATTTGTCTTGGCCTGGCTAGTACTGCTTGCTGAGCTAGCCTAGCCTCTTCATCCAATCGTGCTTCCTCAACCACTTTAGATTCTTCAGCTGTTGCTGCTAATAATTCTTCAGTGTATCTATCAACAATATTTTGTAGATCATTAGGTGGGGGAGGAGGAATATTGTAAGGGTCTTGAACCGCAACAGGAATACCATCATGAACTTGTTCTGCCATCCTTCATGGTGTTTAAAGGATTCTTTCTGGCTCTAGACCAAAGGGGAGTAAGGCATTCCCTCTTCTCCTAGTGTTTGACATACACCAACGTATGCCAAATCAAAAACAAAAAAGAAAACTTGGAAATCTCACCAAATTTAATCAATAATCATATTATTTTCCCCAACAACAACGTCAAAATTTGATGTCGCTCAAAATTAACCTCTAAAGAAGTATATTATGGTTGATGCCGAATATAATAACCCAAACCAGGTTGGGGTCAAACCCTCAAGGAAAATGTTGAATAGTTGCTTAACTTGTTGAAATCCATAAGCAGTGCAGAAAAGTAAATGGAGGAATTTGGGAATCAATCATAAGTAGTAACCGAACTTGAATGCTTTGAGTTGTAAATAATAAAAGACAACTACTAGGACTATGTTTACCCTGGCTTCTCAACTTCGTAAGTTTCTCGCGTTCAACCTACTATTCTGCTACACTGTATGTAAAGTAAACAAACTATATATTATCAACCGTCTTGTGAACGTGCTGATAAATTTCACTCTTTACATTTTAAGTGTCAGGGCATCGCCGTATTGCTCCTTGTCTATGAGTTCAGTTCAACTCTCACCTTTTGGGTATCGAGTTGATTAGATGAGATGTTGGAATAATAAGATGGATGTGAATCTCAAATTATTATCTTAATCCTCTTTTTCCAATCTCAAACTCCCCTGCGAGGATGTTATCAAATACAGACAATCCTCAAGATTCTGCAGTAGCTCTGAGGTCTATTATTATGAAGAAGATTAATATACATGCAACTACTTTAGAATAGATGAGTCTCTCTTATGTAGTTAATTCACCATGATAATCAATATAGAAAGCATGTAATTAATTGCACAATAATGAGATGAATAAATTTGAAATTTGCTATAGAATAATAACCCATAAATCTTAAGAACAATGTAATGTATGTGATAGAATGTCAAATAATGAATGATGATATCAAAGTACGTAACCTAATAAAATATAAACCCTAGGGTATTTATAGTATCTAAAAATATATCAAAAAATCTAATAAAAATAGAATAGGAAAAGTAATGTTGGTACATGGTACGACTCGCTCATCCACTCGTATGCTCTCTTTATGAGTCGTACCGTGCCTCTCGTATGTTCTTCAGCATCTAATCTTCTAGAATTCAACTTTCTATTCTTCTTATGACTCATGCTCATGAGTCTTATCTTGATCATACGACTTATGGCCTTCACTCGTTAGCACCTGGGACTTCTTTCTTTCATGTTCTGGACACTTGTCTGCTTACGATTTGATTTTCCAAGTCATACTCAGACTTTCGACTCTTCTTCTTCTAAGACTTCACCTCTAAATCTTGACTTTAGTTTTTGTTCTATTTATAGTTTCTTGACATGACCTGTATCCTCATCTTGAGACTCAAATGACTGAGTCCTATCCTTTCTTCACTTAGCATTTCTTCTTGGCATTTGATTCTGTCGTGCTTAGAGTTAACCTACGAGCCATATGATGTGTTGATGACTCGTATGCTAATTCACATCATCTTCAGACTTGGTCATTTTGAGGTCTTCTTCTTCCAATTTCATTCCAAGATATTATTGACCTATTTTACCCGCAACAAACATAAAAGCACATCATATCCACTAAAACAACCTCAGTACAAGCATAAATTCTTTGTTTTAAGCATCAAAAGTGTCGTGTTTCCACGGTGCATCAACACCCTCAACTCAGAAGTTTGTGTGTCCTCGGGCAAAACAAAAATCAAACATTATAACATAACACGATGATTCTTAAACAAGAGGATCCTAAGATACCTATGGCAGTGACTTTTCAATCCAATTTTCAATATTTTTGTTCCCCTTCCTATTTTTAATCTTTTTCAAGAATCAAACTGTGTATATCAATCTGGCACATGGAGAAACACAAAGGAATTCGATGTTGGCATTACATTAGTAACAGACAACCAAGCATAGAAAAAAAACTACATTAACTAAACCGAATAGCAACCTAACAACATAACCCATGTGCTCTCACAATTAAAAAAATTTCATTCACTCAGTTAAAATCAATCAGTTTATTCAGGGATATAAAGAAAATACTCTCGCTCACAAAGAAGCACCACCGGTGTATACAGAATACCATAAGCTTTCCTATATGCTTTATTCCTAGGTTTTCGGGTAGTAAGGACAGGATCACTAAAGGAATTTATTTATCTTGTAACGTAGGTTAGGGGCTGGTATGGTATCTTTTTGGAATTTATTTAGTGATTACGTCTCCCTGACACTACACTTTTTTTTGGGGTCCGCTTATTTTTCTACTTTTTCTTCATTTTATTTCCGACCTTATGTCTCCCTTTTTTATTGTAACACATTCAGACTGGATCAGGTAGGGTTTTCTCACATTTTTTTCTTTTCTTACAATTTTTTTTCTTTTTCTTTTGCTTTCTTTTATTTTTACCGCACCTATCCTTTTTTTATTTTTCTTCCTATACGTCATTCTTCACACTCATTTTCTCCTATGCACCCCTATAATAGCCATCCTCAATTTAGGATATTTGCTTGAGTTAAGGTGTCCAGCGTCCAAGGAGGACTAAGTCCAATACAGGTTTATTGTAAGTGAAACGAGAAGGTGAAATATGTGTAATCAAAGAAAAGGGTCAGTTAAGGCTCAAATATATAGATCAAGGGATTTAAATTATTTGGTTGGACATTTAGGCTTTGGTGGAATCAAAACAAAAATGGCTTATGATTATTTCCTACTTGACTATCCTAAACCTAGGTAAGAGCAATCGGGCAATTTCTAGATTCAGACACACTGGAAACTAAGTAGCATCTCACACACATTCGCACAGGGTTATACTACGAGGTACTACTTATCTAGTTATGCAATTGTTTGACCTAATTGTTCTATTTCTAATCCTAATTCCATTATCATATTCATAGTTGTCTCTCACACATATACATATCACATAACAAAATCTTAGGAGGGATATCAATTTTTTAGCACAAAATTTTCAATATCAGGCAATTTTTAGCATAATCATTCAAAATAAGATGCACTGCCACAATTACAAATTCTCTTCCTATCTCAGCTATCCCAGCATACAACAAAACAAAAAATAAAACACAAACAAAAACTTAAAACATGCCAATTCTTAATTAAAACATGCCAATTCTTAATTTTTTAGATTGTAGCCACAGGCTTCGAAACATGGAGAGTATAGCCCGTGGCGACCTTGGTACACACCCACCCTAACTTAAAGCTTATGCATTATCCCCATTGCAACTAAAAATATAATGGAAGGGTTTGGGTTTATACCTGGCTGCTCAAGGTGCCACCTCATGCAGACTTATCACGTGGGCCCTCAGATCGGGTCTTACCATTATTAATTATTATCCCATCAACTGTCGGGATTGCCTCCACAGTAGTGGTACCAGTTGTGGATGGTGCGCTTAATGATATATTGATCGGTAAGTTTGCATCACTACCTCCCTCAACATCAACACTCGTCGGTCTCGAACTATCGGCTTCTTAATGTATCTCATGGACCCTCACCTTTCGGTCCTTCTCACTCTGTTGGCTATCTGCCTTACCCTTTTTTATTATGTCTTTTTCAGCACTGCTTCAGTGATTTCTCTTCTTTCTTTTCTCTCGAGGCCCTTCTACTAAATTCAGAATCTCCCAAATATTTTCAACATGTACCACAGGAACAACTTTCGTAACCATGGATATGGGGATTATCGATCGGTCATATAACTCAGCAACCATCTTCTTAATTTTAGCCACCGTAAATTTGACCTCTGCAATATCTGGGGGCTAGCTGTTACCCAACTGTTGGGTCATTCTTTTATCAAATACACCTAGTCGACCATGCACCTGTCTATCTTTGTTTTCTATCCTCGTATCAACCCACGGATTTACGCCCCTTACCATATGCTAAACTTTGTCCTCCAATGTGCCCAATCTCCTCATTGCCTTATCCCACATGGCCTGTGAGATCATGATCAGTCCTGCAGCCATAACTCTGGGTCGAAGTGGTATAGACTGAGCCATAGAGTGGCACTAGATATGCGTGCTATATCTGAAGGTTGTCGCTCAGTCCATATATCTCCACCCATGGTGGCATCAGTCTCAGCAACATCGGACTATTAAATCTGTCTGAACATCTCTGATAACATATTAGCTTCTCTCCTTGCCTGTCTGGAAATGAGGTTTGCCACATCCCCGATCAACCCTAAATCTGTATTGTGTGTGGGATCGAGCAACTCATCAACCCCTGGGAGTATCTGGACCCCCATAGTCAAGTAAATCTATGTAATTATACAAGGGTAGGCTAACATAAACTTCTCTTCTCCTACAACTCTGTCTCAAATCTCTCTGGCTAAAAAATCTCCCATATCGAACTTATATCTAGCCTTCAACCCAGCTATCAAAGTTGTATGAATTGGGTTGAGTATGTCGTCCCCAATAGTGGGACAAAGTCTATGTCTGGTCAGTGTCCACCACATCTTGGACTCAATGTTCAATGTGTGTTTCTCTATTTTTTTAAGCCACTCTCGAGCCTCCAACTGCCTACATAGCGCCCTCTTCATTCACACTAATGACACTCTCTATCCACAAAAAATGAGCCATCTTATCATTAGACCCCAGTTGTTCCGAGTAATATTCCTTATCTCTTCCATTTGGTAGTCTATTTCCCCAGTGTTTATCGGAGGCTGAAAGTTCACTTCTGAATTACTAGGCTGAGCTACTAAGAATTCATTTTTAGCTCTATATAGTCACTGACACCACAAACTATTTCTTCTATGGTCGTCTCCTGACTATCCGGTGAGGCAAGTTCATTGAATGTCATATCCTTGCTAATAATTATCCCTGGAGTCTCTAATTTATGCATCATAATATGTAACCTTTCACTCCAGTTGCATATTCTAGAAATATGCACTTTTTTCCCTCGGCTCAAGTTTTCCATCCTTCACATGAGTATAACCAGAATAACCAAATATCCTCAACTTTAAATAATTAGCAGGCAAACTGGACCAAACCTTAAAAGGAGTATTAAAATTGATAGTTATGGATAGAGATACATTGACCAAATAATAATTTGTAATAATTGCTTTAGCCTAAAATCCTTGCTATAACATGAGTGTGAAAGCATACTTCATGCCCTGTCATAAAGTATTTTGTTCATATATTCTGTAATAATATTTTATTATGGTGTTTCAACACAAGTGCAGTGTCTCACTATATCTTCGCTTTCGCAAAATTCATTAACTATAAGTTGCAAAATGTCAACCCATTATCTATCTGAAGACATTTAACTTTTCTTTTAGTCTGCCTCTCAACCTTTGTATTTCATTTGACAAATGTTGAGAATGCCTCATCTTTTGTTTTCAAAAACTACACCCATACCATTCATAAGTAATTATCAATCAAAGTCATAAAGCACCCGACGCCACTTTTGGAGAGAATTCTGTTTGAACCCCACAAGTTAGAATATATATAACCTAACTTGTCTTTGGTCTTGTCTTTTGCCTTCTTGCTGAACTTCACCTGTGTTTACTTACCTAACACACAATGCTCACAAAAATTAAAGGCTTGAATTTTTTAACATCCAATAAATTCTTCTTGTTCAACAAATACAATCCCTTGTCACTCACATGACCAAGTCGCAAGTGCCACAACAGAAACTAATTCAGATCACTCTTTCAAGAAGCTACAATTTTTATCCCTTCAATTACACTTGTTTGAAGATAATATAGTCTTGAATACAGTTTTCCCTTTATGAGTATCATGGAGCTTTACCCACTTTAAGTGTTTTATTCTCTGAGTGAAACTTATACACTTGATCACCCAAAGTTGAAGGAGAAATCAAACTTCTCTTCATTTGTGAAGCATGTCAACACTTAGTATTTCTAATAATACCATTAAACATTCTTAATTTGATGTTACCAATTCCCTCTACCTTTAATAGATTATCACCACCTAGGTAGACAGTCTCACTCGTTTGCTTGTAAGTTGTAAATCAATTCTTGTGTGGACACATGTGGAAAGTTGCACCAAACTCAAGAACCTAGGATTTGTGCCTACGATCAGAACTCATGGCACAAACTTCCCCTATTTAGTCACTGTCATCAGAATACCACCACTGTGAACAATATTTATTGAGTAATTAATTTTTTTTTTCCTTTTCTATTTTAGTTTAGGACAATCTTTTCTCTGCTTTTCACACTCATAGAAATTCTGCTTATTTGCTCTAGACTTCGATCTAGCGTTAGATTTTTTCCTATTAAAGTCTTTCTATTTTGTTCTTCCCTTACTCACAAGACATTGACCCTTAACTATGCTATTCAAAAAGCTCTTCTTCAACTCTTTAGATTTTAGCGCATTACTAACATCATCTAGTGAGATATCATCATTTTCATATAGTAACATATCAACAAAAGTATAGTAAGATGGTGGTAAAAAACCATAATATGATCAAGGCCTGATCCTCGTTATCAATTTTTATATCAATGTTCCTAAGTCTATTATAATTGAATTAAACTCATCAAGGTGAGTTTTAACCAGTGATTCATACGAAGATTGCACAACCTCTTTTTCAAGTAAAGATGGTTTGTCAGCGATTTCCTATAATATAGATCTTCTAACTTCTTCCATGTTGTTGCTACAGATTCTTCTTCGATAATTTCTCAAAGAACATTACCTATAACTCTTAGAAAGATCACACTTAAAGCACCTCCTTCAGGTCTACTATCTCTGATTCTTCAACTATTCTAGAAAAGTCTCCTCAATTGCCTTTCATAACCCATGTAACACCAAAGGAGATCTCATTCTAATCTTCCATAGACTGGAATTAGATCCGCTATCAAACTTCTTTATTTCATACATTATTGAAGATGATGGAGATATCTTAACCTTTAATTATGTGTAGAAAACCCAATCTTGCTATGATATTAATTACTGTAGAATTATAATGAGTGAACAACCACATAATCACAAACAAAAAAAAATAGAAAAGAAAAAAATAAGTATTTAATGAGGTCTGGATGTCTAATCCTTTAAGAAAAATCAGAGAAAATTTTCACGATGAAAGAAAAAAAAAAGTGTACAATGCTTTAGAATTTCCAACTACATCCCCTATATATAAATTTTAAGTAGTACTAAACATATAAAAAAACATTATTCCAATCCTACAAGGATAATATATTTCTTTCCCAAATCTATTAGGACAAAGAATTTCCTAAAACAATAGGCATTATGAATTTCCTAAAATGTACAAGGAAAAAATTCAAGACATAATTAAAAATTTCTTTAAGCATATATATAAAGGGGGTTTGAATGGTAACAACCTAATAGCCCTCCCTAGGTGTGTTGACAATGGAGCTCTCCAAGAGTGTTTTCTTGAGAAGAACCTTACAAGCCTACCTGGTGTAGACACGTAATTTTGTTCCTTCCGAATTCAAATTTACCCATTTACCTTCGTCTTACTTTGCAGCCTACCCCATTACATAATTCTTTCACAAAATGACAAAAAATAACAAATTCAAAACAAAAATAACAACCTATCCACCTCACCCCCCACGTGCCACCTACCCCTTCCCTACTCTAACCCCATTTATGTTTGATTCTATTTTTCATAACACACTCGAATTGGAGGATATACAGACACACATATCACGCCATAGAGGGGGGGGGGATTTTCCATTGAATACACACTCACCATCGGATATACATAGACACAACAAATTGCACATCTCACTAAAAAAAGCTCACACACACATAGTGACACACACTCACAACACATTAAAAAATAGAGTTGAATGGAGAGAAAAATTGGGACAGATGAGAGAAAGGAGGGAATTTGAGTGAGATTTAAGAGAGAAAGGAAATAAAAGGTGAGAGAGAAAAAGCAGGCGGATACTGACTTTTTTGGTGAGTTCTCGTCGAAAAATGCTATAGTTATGCAAACCCGATCTATTTTTTCTCCAATTTTTGCCATTGTCGAGCTTGATAGAGCTCCACCGTAGTGAAAAATAGTGAACCAACTCCTGAAATCCACTAAAAATGCCACCAGACCCTTCCTCATTCTTTTTTATCAAGTCACCACCAAAAACAATAAAAATCAGTGATCAAACAACCTAAAATCAATCGCTTGAGTTTATTTCGATGAGATTTCATTGGAAATTGTGTATGGGTCCTTTGGTTTCATGAATTCTGTTTGGATTAGCGGAAAGAAACAATGAAGGCTATACCAATACCGAGGTTGGGTTTATTGCATTGAGGTTCAGTTCGAGAATTCGATTGTGGTTCTAGTCAGAAGGAGAAATTACACTTGAAAGCTTGAATTTAAGGTCCATTTCTCCTCTCATTCTTTATTTTTATCTTGAATTTTATCGTTGTTGTGGGTGTGAATGGCTTACATGTTTAGCATGTTTGAATCTTTGTTGTGTGTTTGTTGATATTGGATTTGAATATGAAAATTTAAATTGATAGCTGAAGAATTAGTTAATTATTTTGAGAATGAAATTGGGGGCGGGACTTGAAAATCGATAAAAGTGAATATTGTTATGCTTTGATTCACCAATTATTGTTGCATTTGAAATGGACGCTAATTTTTTCAAACTTGATAGTATCATGTGTTAGGCCGAGAATCGATAGGCAAATCTTAGGTTTAGGTAGGAGAATTTAGAACTTATGGATTATTGAATATTTGAAATATTTTTCAAATGGTTTGTCTTATCGCATTTGACTCAATTGTACTCATTTGGCCGGAGAATGCCCCGAGGAAAGTTGCATTCATTCACCGAGAAATGCCCTGATTTATTATGTATGCAAATGAGGTTTGTGATCAAGGCGTGAGACATCAAGTTAAAACATAGTTAGGGTAATTATATTAGTTTAGGTTTTCATTTAGTATTTTTATTTTGGTTTGTAATAAATTGGACAGGAAACTATTTTTGGATTGTTGATTATTTTGGTTGTTTGTTTTCTTATTTTTGTGTTCTGTTGGTTTATACATTCTATAATGTCATACTAGTCGATATACTCCAGGAAGCGACCATGGTTGAACCATGGTACCAAGGGGTGCCTAACACCTTCCCCTCGATCAACAGTATTCCTTATCGGAATCTCTGTTCGTGGATCAGTATTGAAAGAGTCAAAAATTATTTTGAAAAAGAATTTCCAAATATGACTTGGCACACCAGATTTATGCCAAGTGGTGACTCTGAGTTTTGATTAAAAGCCCTTTTCGAAAGAAATTATTTTCTTTTGTCACTTAATAATAAAAATTCTGTCAAACTTAAAATAAATCTTTTGATAAAAAGGGGTGTGACATCTCTGGCGACTCTACTGGAGATATTTTTTTCAGAATTCGAACTTTATTTTGAGTTGCATCGGCTTAGTGTGACACTATTGGTATGTAGACGCCTTGTTTTTGTTATCATTTGTGTTATTGTATTATCATTGTCGAGTGCCTATGTGCTACGTGTTTATAGTTTTTCTCTTATGTATTACCTTTTTATATCTATCATCATTTGCATAACCCAAGTTATTTCATTCACAACAACTCCCAGAGTACACGTCGTATACACGAACTCTAGTTGAGCCATCCTTATTTTAGGAGGAAAATTGTCGGACGTATGGAGTGGGTGAAAAACTGTTGCAGCCACTATCGACCATACGTTTCCCCGAATAACATTGTTAGTGGACCCCAGCCTAGGTCAGCCTTTAGGTCATGCGTATTTGTATAATATTAAGACCTGGCGGGACCCACTTGGTCCTTTATAGGAGACTTACCTTAAAAGCATCCCTACGTGCTAAAAGTTGCATTTTTAAGGTGACGGGGTCATTCGACGGACAGATTTGGGGAAAGTATATGTTAGAAGTAAAGTATATAGGCAAGAAAAGGTTGGAAAGTGAGTCAAAAAAAAGTTTCGTAGTTTTTCTTTTTAGAGTTCTTTATTACACTTGTTTTTCAAAATACAAAAAAAAATTATAAAAGATTGGTCCTTTTGTTTCTTTAGTAAGCATTCATAATTCAAAATTTTCAAAAAGATCTTTTCCTTCATAGAAGCATTTTGTAAAGGAAAAATTCAAAAATAGAAGAAGTTTTGTACATTTCATATAACGAAAATACCAAAAAGATTTATCTTTCCTAGTTTTGGTATCATTTTATGTAAAGTATCAAATTAAAAACTCAAAAAAAGATTTTATTAACGTTTTTTATCATTTCTTTGTGGTCGTGTCTCTTAGGTTAGGGTTAATTCGGTTGTTTAATCCTTATTTGTCCAATCTGGATGAACTACGCATACCTAATTCTCTTCTCTCGGGAGTGAGATACGTAGGCAACCCTTCGTGGGTTCAGTGATCTTATTTAAAAGATCCAAAAAGATTTTCTTCACTCTTCATTTAGAGTAGGTGTTTCATATATGCCTTGAAAAGAAAAATACAAAAAAATTTTCCTTAATAGTGTTAGGTTTTATTTTGGGATGAAATTCAAAATTAAAAATCAAGAAATATTTTTGTTAGTATCTTTTCAAAATAATGATAAAAGAAAGAAAAAGAAAAAAAAGATTTTTTTGACAATTTGTTATATTCTTTTCTTCTAGAATTTCAGGAGAAAAAATAAAAAGAGTTTGATTGGCCATTTTTTGGCCAAACTGCACGAACTACGCACACTTGATTCTCCTCTCTCAGGAGTAATATACGTAGGCGCCCTTCTTGGGTTCGATAATCTTTTCAAAAGAAAAAAAGAGAATTGTTTTTTGAGAAAGTGTTGAACTCTGACGCATTGGTTATCTCTTATTCAGTTAGTTTAAGGTGGTTGGTTTGTGGCATGCTGGCTGATCCTCCACATCACATCAAATCCAAAGAAGAGTTAGTTGTGTCCAATAAGGATATAGCGAGTAACATCATGGATCAAACAAAGAATCAGGAAAATGAGAGTTTAAAGCAAGAGATTTTGAGACTAAGGTAACAAATGACGGAAATGCTTCGATCTTGGGTCAGTGGGTTGCCTCATCCTCTATTTCCTGCTATTGATACTACAAGTACCTTAAGTTTTTCACCAAAATTATAAATTTAGTTTCCTACTATTGTTGATGCACCATAACATATCTCAGAATTTATTCCATGTCAACTGCATCTCAATACTTCCACCACTCTTTCTCTATCTCCTCAGTATAAGCCTACCACATTCATAACGCCACATATCGTCTATGATTTTGTTGCTCAACCCTATACTGAGGTTTTCATATTGACTATCCCCCCAAAGGTTGTGCTTCCCCAGGCCGCTAATGAATGCATGTTCAATAATCTTAATGATCATTGCTATACTCCTGAGCCTACTTTTAAGTTAATTGGACCACCAAAATTTCTTAACAAAAAACCTAGTGTGCCAGAAGCGCCAGAGAAAATGGTTGGAAAAATAAAGAGTGCAGAAAATGCTATGAAAAGTTCCATAGGACTCACGGGTAAAGAAGATGTCTCATATAAAGACTGGGCATGTATTCAAGTGTTAATCTTCCTCCAAGAATTGAGATATCAAAATTTGAGGAGCATGATAGACATGAGGATTTCATAAAGCACTTAGGACAATTAAGGAAAATTGGGAGGAAAAAATAATGGGGAAGATGCAGCTACTATTGTAGTTGGACAACGGGCACGCCCAAGAAGACCACATCATCGTTCCCCTCAGTCTCAAGCCTAAGTTCATACCCAAGATCTAGATAGTCACTCCCAAAATCCATTATACTTTATTTCCCTAACCTATACCCAGTATATAGTGCACAACCATGTGTTCAACGCCCTTTTTATTCATAATGCCGCACACCAACTTCTTAGAGTTACCCTCCAACTCCACAAATATATCAAATCCCTTATAGGCCCGATGTTTGATCCAAGTCAAACAATGAAAAGAGGAAGAAACGTTAGGATAGTTTTATGCTAATTGGAGAATCGTATGCCAGTCTATTCCAGAGATTAGAACAATAGGGCATAATCACTCCTCTCTTTGGGTATACTCTGACCAGCATTCAAGAAATTTTGATCCTCATGTATGATGTGCATATCATTCTGATGTTCATGGTTACAGTATTAAGGATTTTTGTGCTTTGAAAAGCAAAATAGGAAGGATGATTCAAGAAAAAATAATTGTAGTGCAAAACATTGACACTACGAGCATCGCACAAAATCCTTCACCAACACACGATAATTCACAATAAGTGGGAAGTAATGAGTAAGCATAGGAATCCAAAACTTATTGTTGAAAGAAATGTGTTGGACGGTGGTGGAAGTTCTAGTCATGTTGATATGCAAACCAGTGTCTATGATATCAAGCTCAACAATTGGGAAGTCGCTCATTTCCTTAGAAGGATTGTTGGTAGTTTGTTTTGTTTTTCTTTCTAGTTTTTGAATTATTTTAGGGTTGTAGTTCATAATCTATCTTGTTTTGTTTCTCTGTCATGTTCGTTTAAACCCTTTTATATTTCCTTTCAATGAAATGTGGTGTCCTTTGATTGTTTTGTCTTATTTTAAGTTGTTTGTTTGTCTTTTTTACACAATACATGTTATGTTGAATTATAGTGTTATGACATGCTTGCAGAATTTTCAGCCAGATATTAAAATCCAGTTTTAATCATGAAACATTGAATTGGAGGGCTAAAGTTAGAAAAAAAAGAGCATCTAAGAAAATAGGTAGAGTGTTGAAGCATTTGTTGATCAAATTGAATCCTTCTTTAAAAATCAAGGAAATTATTTTGAGACTCGCAATAATAACTTGGTCATCAATTGAAAAACATAATTCAAATAGGTCAAATAGTGGACACGTGATTCCTATATCAAGAGAAACAAAAAAAAAATCATCTTCAAAAACACATGGGTCATTCGATGTGAGGGACGTACAACAAAGTGGAGTTGTATGTTTGACAAGTGTAAAAGAAAAAGTGGCACACATGCTCAGTATAACAAATGATCTTCATCTTTCACTTCATATTACATGTGTGCACTTGTAATTTTAAGGATTGATATGACAAAGGCATTTCAATCTGCTACCCAAACATTGTGTCATTCTTTGTTCACCTATTTTGTGCTTTAGTTCTATTTTATTTCATACCCCTCTTTTTCAATCAAGATAGAGTTAACAAAGCTCAAAAGAAAAGTGTCGAGCAAAAGAATAGAGTCAGAAAATTTTTAAAAAAAATGTTTCCAAAAAGGAAGAAAATAGAATATTGTCAAAAAAAATTAGTCATAAAAAGTCTCAAAGAGAAAAGAGTAAATAAAAGAATGAAATGAATGAAGAAAAGAAATCAGAATCAAGTAAAATAATAATTTTTTAGAACTACGTGTGAACTGATTCTCCTCTTTCGGGGTGAGATACGTAGGTAGCCCTGCTCTGGGCTTGATCCAACCAAATGAACAATTTAGAATGACCCAGACAAAAAAATTGGGGCATGAGTTAATCTCCGTTGTTTGAATCGATTCTAAAAGTTGTAAGTCCCACCCAGCCTCATGTCATCCTTTATTTCTAAACCTATCTAAAAGTCAAGTTACAACAAAACAAAGACCTTTAAATCAATCTTTGAGAATTTTAAGGATAAGCATGCAATGTATATGCTGATACATATTAGGTATTACTTGACTTCCTCAGCATAAGAAGTCAGGAGAGTCTTATTGGTGAAAATCCCCATGGGCACTGTGAGTTGAGAGAATAAAAATGAGAGAGTCTTATTGGTGAAAACCCCCACGGGCACCATAAGGCGATGGTGAGTTGAGAGAAAGAAAAATGAGAGACTTGTTGGCGAAAACTCTTCAAGGTGTCACTAGCCGAATGAGGTCTATAAGTGCAATTGGTCTAATAAAGCAACTCATTTTAAGGCCATTAACTCAACAAAAATGGGTGGAAAATTTGAATGGAAAGATAAGGTAGCTTAATCCAAAATGCATGTCATAATCATTAATGTTGACTGTTATTTTCATATAAGTTTTTCTTTTCTCTTTTTCAAATGGGGACATTCATTGTCTTTTCTTTCTTCTCTTTATTTTTATTTTTATTTTTATTTTTATTTTATTGAGTCAATTATCCAAATAAAAATTATTTTTATTTTTCTCTTTTCTTTGAGTAAAGTCCATGTCAAAATAAGTGAGAAAGGATTTCAAAACTGGCTATCAACTTCTTCAATTGCACAAATCAAGACAAAAAAGCCAGTACATGAAAGAAATAAGATTGTAAGTCAGAACAAGGCATGAAGAAGGTTATTGTCAACAGACAAATTTGGGGGATTAATGGAAATACAAAGGTTTAAAGGGAATTATTTGAGAAACATAGCAAAGCAGAGATACTATGTCTGTTTTAGAGTCTCTCTTAATATTCTGAGTTTGGATCAATGGTGCAACAAGTAAATGACAAATGCTAATGATTGGAAGTAAGATTTAAATGTGACAAGCGCAAGAGCAAATTCCTCGAAAGCTAAAGACACAAACTAACCACCATGTTTTAAACTCACAAGTTATCTTTGTATAAAATAGAAACACTTGCTACCTTTAAATCAAAGGCTTCAAAGCGCAAATATCCAGAGGTACAATTTCTTGTTTATAAGAATGCAAGAGGCAGTGTTGCTGTACAGGTTTGATAATCACAAATATGGTAAAACTTATCATCTTATACCCCTAAGAGACACATTCTCTAATTTTGGTCTTTCATGTCTCATGGCTATGAGGTGCACTTTCTAAATTGAGCCGTTATTCTTAAATGATGAACTTTTAGTTAGAATTTCTCATTTTTAATATCAAGAGATGGACTTTTTGGTCTTGATCATTCAATTTTATCCTCAAAAGGTGCATTTATTGATTAGAATCTTGATTTATCTTTGCATTATGCATTTTTGCAAATAGTTGTGATTGGATTTGACCCCCACAAAAGCTTTTGATGATAAACTGAGGCAAAAAGAAAATTTAATTCCTGTTATTTGGAACATTACTTTTTGTTCAGGACCCTCCTGGAAAATGAGACTTTACTTTCTATTCTGGACCCTCCTGAAAAATAGGACTTTACTTTCTGGTCAGGGCCCTCTTGAAAAATAGGACTTTACTTTCTGTTCAGGACCCTCCTGAAAAATGAGACATTACTTTCTGTTCAGGATTCTACTGGAAAATAGGACTTTACTTTCTATTCAGGACCCTCCTGGAAAATAGGACATTACTTTTTGTTGAGGACCCTCCTGAAAAATGAGACTTGGAAAATGGTTACTTTCTGTTTAGGACCCTCCTAGAAAATGGGACATTACTTTCTGTTCAGGACCCTCCTGGAAAATGAAACATTACTTTCTATTTAGGACCCTCTTGGGGAATGAAACTATACTTTATGTTCAGGACCCTTCTGGAAAATGGGACATCACTTTCTATTCAGGACCCTCTTGGAAAATAAAACTATACTTTATGTTCTGGACCCTTCTGAAAAATGGGACATTACTTTCTATTTAGGATCCTCCTAGAAAATGGGACATTACTTTTTATTCAGGACCTTTCTGAAAAATAGGACTTTACTTTTTGTTCAGGACCCTCCTGGAAAATGGGACTTTACTTTCTATTCAGGACCCTCTTGAAAAATAGGACATTATTTTCCTATTCAGGATCCTTTTGAAAAATAGGCCTTTGTTTTAAAAAAAATGGAATTTTTCTTTATCATAATCTTTGTTTGGGATAATTTTTGTTCTAGTTTTGATTTTGATTTCAGGAGCCCGCCTGAAAAATAGGGTGAAGAAATTGAAAGTTATGAGCCCGCCTAGAGAACAGGGTGATAAAATTAAAAGTCAGGAGCCTGCCTGAAGAACAGGGTGATAAAATGGAAAGTCATGAGCCTTCCTGAAAAGGGTGATGAAATTACAAGTCAGGAACCCGCCTGGAGAAAAGGGTGATGAAATTGAAAGCCAGGAGCCTGCCTGAAGAATAGGGTAATGAAATTGAAAGTCAGGAGTCCACCAGAAGAACAGGGTAATAAAATTACAAGTCAGGACCCCTCCTGGAGAACAGGGTGATGGAATTTAAAGTCAGGATCCCTCCTGGAGAATAGGGCGAATAAATTAAATACAAGTAATGAAATAAAGAAATTACAAGTCAGGAGCCCTCCTGAAGAATAGGGTGGAGATTTTTAAATTTAGAAGTACCACCTAAAGAACATGGTTAATTTGTGAGTTCATCTCCAACATCAAATTTTGAATGGAGAAAGAATCTATTCTCAACTTTAACCCAAAGAAGATTAGATCTTTTGTCAATTTGGAAAGCATCAGAAACTCATGTCAAAAGTCCAGAGAAGCTGCATAGATAGGACTTTTTGTAATTTCAGTTATCTTTTTAATTTTATTTTTTATTTTGATGTAATGACAAAGCCGCAGATCGAAACCTCGATGAGACCTCACTTGACTCTCCAACTCGGTATAGTCCTTTTTTTTATCCCTTTGAGCCACATGTGGCTTGACTCCTACATAACTTGAGATAGGTGGAATGCCCAAAACCAAGACTTAGTTGCACTCTATCCTTCTGTTTCTCCCATTCGAATAATGGTCGAGTCAAAATTTTATCTTGTTGTCTACTTCTTTGACTGAAAACACTTTGTGTTTACATCTAAAGAGGGAAATGATGTAGACACATAATTTTGTCCCTCCTAAATTTCAAATTTACCCATTTATCCCCACTTTACTGTTCACCCTACCCCATTAAATAATTCTTTCATAAAATAACAAAAAATAACAAATTCAAAACAAAAATAACAACCTATCCACCTTACACCCTCACCCCTTACCCACATTTCACCTACCCCTTCCCACTCTAATACCACTCACGTTTGATACCTTTTTCTATAACAAATTCACAGGAATTGGAGGATATACAGACACACATATCACGCCATAGAGAGGTGGGGAGATTTTTCCTTGAATACACACTCACCATCGAATATACATAGACACAACAACTCATGTATCTTACCAAAAAAGCTCACGCACATACACAGTGATACATATTCACAACACATTTAAAAATAGAGTTGAATGGAGAGAAAAATTGGGACAGACGAGAGAACGGAGGTAATTTGAGTGAGATTTGAGTGAGAATGAAAAGTAAAGGCGAGATATAGAGAGAAAGCAGATAAAAAATGACTTTTTCGATGAGTTCTCTCCAGAAAAGCCTATAGTCGTGCAAACCTGACCTATTTTTTCTCTAAGTTTTTCCATCGTCGAGCTCACTAGAGCTTTGAAGAGGTGAAAAATAGTGAACCAACTCTTGAAATCCACTGAAAAATGCCACCAGCCCCTTCCTCATTCTTTCCTATCAAGTCACCACTGGAAACAACAAAAATTGATGATCAAACAACCCAAAAATCGATCACTTGAGTTTATTCAGATGAGATTCTGCCGAAAATCGCATACGGGTCTCCTGGTTTCATGAATTCTGTTTGGTTATGGAAAGAAACAGTGAAGGCTATATCGATTCAGACATTGGGTTTATTTCATTGAGTTCCGGTCCAAGAATTTGATTGCGGTTCTAATTGGAAGGAGCAATTACACTTGAAAGCTTGAATTTAAGATCCATTTCTCCTCTCGTTCCTTATTTTTATCTTGAATTTTATCATTGTTGTGGGCGTGAATGGCTTGCATGTTTAGCATGTTTGAATCTTTGTTGTGTGTTGGTTGATGTTGGATTTGGATATGAAAAGTTGAATTGATTGTTGAAGAATTAGTTAATTATTTTGAGAATGAAATTGGGGGGAGGGACTTGAAAATTGATAAAAGTGAATATTATTATGCTTTGATTCATCAATTGTTGTTGGATTTGAAATGAACTCTAATTTTTTCAAACTCGATAGTATCATGTGTTAGGCCGAGAATCAATAGGCAAATCTTAGATTTGTGTAGGCGAATTTAGAACTTATGAATCATTGAATGTTTGAAATGTTTGTCGAATGGTTTGTCTAATCGTATTTGACTCAATTGTACTCATTTAGCAGGGGAATGCCTCAAGAAAAGTTGTATTTATTCACGGAGAATACCCCGACATATCATGTATGCAAAGGAGGCTTGGGATCAAGGCCCGAGGCATCGGATAAAGCATAGTTAGGGTAATTAGAGTAGTTTAGGTTTTTATTTCAGTATTTTTATTTTATTTTGTAATAAATTGGAGTGGACACTATTTTTGCATTTTTGATTATTTTGGATGTTTATTTCTTATTTATGTGTTTTGTTGGTTTATACATTCATAGTGTCGTACTAGACGATATACTCTACGAAGCAGCCATGATTGAACCACGGTACCGAGGGGTTCCTAACTGTAACACCCCATATTCAAGTACGTGTATTGGCGTATTCAAGTACATGTATTGGTCTTATTTATATGGAATTAATTTTTTTATTTTATTTATACCGGAATTTGCCCGTCGATGGTTCCATGCGAAGGTTATTGAATAAGCTTTACAATGATATAAAGATTTTCAAAAATGGATAGGTTTTGGATATAATCGAGCACGTTCGAAACTATAAAACGGTGGCCGGGATATTTGGGAATAGTAAATGTGCAGGAAAATTTCCTGTACACAAACTACTGAGGCCAGCCGAATTTTTGGGTCAACTTCGAACGATCATAACTCCCTTAATATAATGAACTGGGAGAACTTCGACCTATTAAAACAAAGATATTTGAGTCTTATTTCCAATGCAATTGGTTTCATCCAAATCCAACGTCTGAGTAAGGAGTTATACTCGTTTTACTTCAGCCTATCAAAATAGATTTTTAGGGTCAACTTCAAACGACCATAACTCCTTGTACAGGATGAACTGGGTGGCCTACTTTATATGAAATGAAATCCCTTTGAATTATCCTTCCAACGATACCAATTTCACCCAAATCTGATATCGGAGCAAAGAGTTATGGTCGATCTACTTTAACTTATCAAAACAGTCCACCAAAGGACAGATTTGACATTATTTAAATTTTAAAGGTATTTTGGTCATTTCCTATTATATTATGGACGGGAATATGTGTATATATATATATATATATATATATATGTATATGAGTTAAAAAAACTCATTTTCATCATCAATCATTAAGAAAGAACAAACCCTAGCCAAATTTGACCTTTAAATTACTTTTGATTCAACCGTAGAAATTCCAAAGTAATCCGATAACTGCGTTTGTCATCTCGAGAGCTTCGAACAGCACCTATTATTTGTGCAAACAGGATTGCATAATCAAGAGGTGAATTCTAAGGTATGAATATTGTTTTCCTTTGTTCTTTTCCATATGTATATGTGTGATAGAGGATTATATGTATTGGTTGTTATTGAAAGGTGATGAAAATAGGGTTATGGACTATTTTGCATGGTTTGGTTGTATTGAATTGTGGAAGGTGGATATGGTAATTGAGTTATGGAAGGTGGATATGGTGATATACTATTGAATTGATAATTATTTATTTCTATGGCTCAATTTGGTTTAATGGATTGGTTGGAAGGATAAATGAATCCAAACTTGATATTGGAGGATGTTGTATGAATATGCATGGCATGTGAATGTAATTGGAGTATAAGAGGGTTAAAGTGACACCCTTTATGGTGTAATTAAGGCTTACTACTTAACCACTAGTTTGGTAAATTCAAATAATTGAATTGTGACGTTTGGTCGCTAATACTAGATTGCTATCTATGTTCATTGTAGATAAGTAATCCGAAAAGACAGGAAGTCCATTTAGGACTAGTATTGAAGGTTGACAGTCAGGTATGTAAAGCATACTCTATACCATATGTTTGGCATGAAAGTGAACAATTGTTCTATTAAGAAAGTTTCCAAAGTTATTCAGTAACATGTGATCCATAATGGTTTTGTATGATGTCCTACGTTACCAATGAACTTGTTTCCACCCTACAAGATGTCAAGACATTCCAATACTTACTTGTTTTCCAAATCTTACATGTTTATTGCACTAATGAATGTCAGAAGGTATCCGGTTAATGTCAGAAGGTATCCTATTACTCAAACAAGATCCATGTGCTATTAATGACTCCAAAACGTTTCATTGATATACCAATAAGTTCCTACTTCATTGTTATGGAATTGATGACTCCAAAACACTTCATTGATATGCCAATGAGTTCTTACTTCATTGTTATTGCATTGATGGTCTATTTATATGTCTCTTATTGATGTATCATTGTTTCAAAGTATCAAAAATATGGTGGCGACCGAAATAACAATCTCAAAGGTTAATTGAACTAAGTGATGGAAGTTCTCTCTTATCGGGTGGTATCCCAGAGGCATAAGCCTATCATGGGTCGATCCCTATTTATGTGTTTATGGGTGGTATCCCAGGGGCATAAGCCTATCATGGGTCGATCCCAGTTGATATGTACTGGAGGCAGCCTAATGGTCATAGTACAGTACAGTAATGATTACAAAGATGATAAGAATAAAGGTAAAGTGATTGAATAAATACAATGTACAGGTTGTCACAAGTTCTAGTAAGTATGGTCCACTCCTATTACGATTTATTCACTTGTTTCTGATTTCTATTGAGCTCCTATATCATATGTGATTAGCTACAGCTTTACATACTCAGTACATATTTCGTACTGACGTCCCCCACGGGGGACCTGCATTTCATGTTGCAGGCACAGGTACCTCAGCTCATACACCGCACAAGTAGGATCCAGGATATGCCGCTGCTTTTGGTGAGCTCCAGTTTGCTTTGGGGCTTTCCGTGTCATATCCAGTCACTTTTGGTATTGTATAGAAGTTAGTTATATGGGGGGGGGGGGGTGTCCCGACCTTAGTTAAACTCTGTGTATTATCTAGAGGCTTTGTAGACCTAATGTACAGTCAAGGTGGTGTTTTGTTAATAGACGTGTTGGCTCCAACGGCCAAGTATTGTATATACATATATATGTGTGCTCGAGCTTATACAGGTGATTATTTCCTTTTATATGCGACATGATGTTATCCGAATTTCGGGTTGTCATAGAGGTATGCATGGGAAGTATAAGGTTATGAGCTGGTTCTCCCGGGCCTCCTCGGTTACGGGTGCAAGTCCGCCCCAATAGGATTTGAGGCGTGACACTAACACCCTCCTCTCAATTAACAGAATTCCTTAACTGAAATCTCCTTTCGTGGATCAGTATTGAAAGAGTTAAAAATTATTTTGAAAAAAGCTTTCCAAAGGTGAATTGGCACACCAGATTTATGCCAAATGATGACTTTGAGTTTTGGTTAAGTCTTTTTCAAAATAAATTATTTTCTTTTGTCACTTAATAATAAAACTCCTTTCAAACTTAAAATAAATCTTTTGGTAAAAAAAAGGGTGTGACACCTGGACACCTCTAAGAGTGTCTAAGGTATCCATATGAGTTTGGGAACTCTATGAATGACGCATGGCCTAGAGCCAGCTTTGGGTGCCCGACGAAGGTTGGAGTCTTAATATTTGGAATGATTAGATCCCGGGGGCAACTGTTATGACGGAATAAAACTTTCGTGTCAGTTGAGTGACCTAGGGAGTACTCTTTCCAAAGCTTCATGATCTTGGCTTGGGTTTATCTATGTAAGCAAAGATATATTGGCTTAGGTGTGTAGTACGTAGTAAGTCATTATTGCATTATATGATATGAATATATGTTGCCTGGGCTATATTTGGAAATGCCATGAGACAAACAAAGCCATGATAAGGAAGCCTTACATGAAAAGACAAAGACTGGATATTGCGCTACTCTGGCCAAGTGTAAGCTACATACACATGCAATCATACACAATGCGAGTCTCAAACTTGAGGATAGGATTATGCACACAAGAAAGATGCTTAGATCCAGCGAAGGATGACTAGTATGTTTGTTTCAAACCCCGAGAGTGCGCATGGAAAAGATCAAACATATGAGGATGCACTATTAGTTGATGACATGTTAGGGCTTAGGCAGTTGGAATCAAATATACAACACAATTGAAGTGAGCCTCTTAGTCAAACTTCACCATAGGCACTGGATCGTGCTGAGGAATTTGGTAAATAAGATATGATGGCCTGTGCTCTATGGTCAAGGAGGACTACATGAGTTGCATGGTCTATTCATCATGTGTCACAAACGCAAAGAAAATGCTCGCTCGTAACATACCCATCTTATATTATTCACAATTTAGATATTCAGTCTTGAACATGTGTGATATGGAGGGGGGTGGGTTATACTTTATAGTCCCATATTAGTGTAACGAGAGTTATTTGGTCTCCTAATTATATAATCTTGAATAATTATCTTCTCATGATCTAGGAGATAGAATTTGATGAGTAACCTCAAATAAGGTCATGTATTCATAGTCTATTGGTTCCGGTCGCCCTTTACACTAACAATGATGTGTTATGATTTGTCCTAAATTTTTTAATTTAATTAAATTTTTCATATTTGTGTTTTACTTCAAAAGAATTTCTTTGTTGAAAAAGGTTTCCTTATTGGTAAAGATCTCTTCCATAATTAGTTAATTATTTCTTGGAGGAAAAATTTTGTGCTTCTATAAATTCAAGATACTTCTTCTTAAACTATAACACAATAACATCCACAATGTAATCACTTAAAGAGTCTTGTTTAGGGGGATATTTTCTCCTAATAGATTTTATGCTTTTCAATTTAATTTTTCATATGTAGGCCAACTGGCCAAACCATATCAATAATATATACTTTTAATATAATTTTATTTGTTATCCGGTTTATCGCCCCAATGATTTGTAATTATTAGCTTCTGCATGACGCACTCTCGATTTTGAACCCAACAAATGGTATCAGAGCCTATGGTTCAAATAATCCAATAGTTCAGATTGATGAAAAATTGAGATCAAAATTGCAACCAAGTCGACAATACTGAAGTTTTTATCCATAAAAAGGTCAAACTACTATATATGGAGAAAGCATTTCAAATAAATTTGCATCAATCCTATTGCTAATCCATTTTTAAAATCAAAATCAATTTTTAACCTATACTTACTTTCATGCATGGGCTCTAACTTTCAACTCTTGCTAACTTTATGTTTGGGTTCTTTTCAACTCATACATATATGCTTTTAAGCATGAGCTTCGCTTTTAACCCGTGCTCACTTTCAATGCACAAGACTTTACTTTCAACTTTGTGCACTTATAAAACTGGACTCCAAGTTTTAATCTATAGCAATTTTTAATCATGATAAGCAACAGTGATATATGAAGATTATGTGAAAAAGATGATGAAGATCAATTTTGTTAGAAAATTCAGCCAAGGGGAGTTTATTAGGACTTATCTTGATTTTTCTAGTTTACTTGATTTTTACAATAATTGTGTTTTACTTTAAAAATATTTTTTTGTTAGAAAAAGTTTGCTTGTTGAAAAAAATCTCTTCCATAATTAGTTAATTCTTTTTTGAAGGAAAAGTTTTGGACTTTTAAATAGAAAATTCTTCTTCTTAAACTACAACACAATAGCATAAGAGTCTTGCTTAAGGGGAGATTTTTTCCCAATAGATTTTATGTTTTCCATTTAGTTTTTAATATGTAGCCCATTTGATCAAATCATATCGATAATATCACGATTTTAGTATAATTTTATTTGTCATCTGGTTTATCGCTCCAATAATTTATAATTATTAGCTTTCGCAAAATGCCCTCTCAATTTCGAAATCGATTTCGAAATCATCATAATGAACTATAGGTTTAAAAGGAAAAAACTAGACTATTTGGTAATTCCAATGGTTTGATCAATTCTTGTAAAATGGTGCGCATCATGGTTTGAAATTAATCTATAGAGTCCATTCAAATTAGTAAAACGATTATTAGTTGAAAAATCTTCGGGAAGTGGATTAACCACCATCTTTGAAAGTCCTCGGTCATTCCTACCTTCACCATCAAATTGATATAATTTCATTAATTAATAGTAGTATTTTTTTAAGCAAATTAATTTATTAATAATAGTAACTTCTTACAAACACTAATATAGTTGACTTATAATTGTAATCCCATCCCAATTCTCACCTTCACTAGACACAAGAGCCCGTGCTCATATGGTACTTTTTGGTCTCAACTCTCAATGGATAAATTTTAAAGAGTCAATTAAATTTTTTGTATGATCTTTAAATATTTTAAGTTTTTAATGATATACAATATTTTTAATATAATTTTTAGACAATACATGTTACTTTCATTGTTTGAATTTTGGTACCATTGATGTAATTTAGAGAGCCAACCAAATTTTCTGAATAATTTATAGATGTTTGTATGATCGTTAAATTTTTAAAAGTGGTTAATTACTGCAATTTATAATATTTTTACATAATTTTCAAATAAAATATGCTTCTTTTGTCTCAATTTATGTGATACTGGTAGAGTTTAAAGAGTCAATTAAATTTTTACATATAATTTTATAATTTTTGAGTTGTTAGTTCTTGTGATTTATAGAACTTTCTACTATTTTCAAATAATATGTACACTTCTATCCCAATTTATGTGATTCTAATAGTATAAGGAGAATCAATCAAATTTTTCTATGTCGATAATATTTTAAGTTATTAATTATTGTGATTTATGATTTTTTTTTTACATTATTTTTAAATAGTATATGTTACTTCCTATATCCTAATTTATGTGGCTGATAAAATTTTGAGAGTCAACAAAACCCTTTTTTAGTTCTTCAAATATCATAAATTGTTAATTATTGTAATTTACAATAATTTTTATGTAATTTTTAAATACATAGCAAATAAAAAATAAGACAAATAAATTAAAACGGAGGATTTACTACTATATTTTTACTTTATTTTTAAATAGTATATGTTACTTCCTATATTCCAATTTATATGATTGATAAAATTTCGAATGTTAACAAACCTTTTTTAGTTCTTCAAATATCTTAAATCGTTAATTATTATAATTTACAGCAATTTTTATGTAATTTATAAATACATACCAGATAAAAAATAAGACAAATAAATTAAAATGGGGGATTATTATAAACCTTTTTTAGTTCATCAAATATTTTAAATCGTTAATTATTGTAATTTACAGTAATTTTTATATAATATTTAAATACATAACAAATAAAAAATAAGACAAACAATTTTTTTTTTTGTTTCCCAAGGTATTCCCATAGCCGGCAGCCATGAGACTAATCCTTCGTTCCTCGGTCAGCACATTTTGCGGTAGGAAACTGGCCACAGAGTTTGCTCCATTCGCCAGAGGCGGGAATCGAACCCCCGACCTCTTGCTTAAAATGGAGGATTACGACAAACCTTTTTAGTTCTTCAAATATCTTAAATCTTAATTATTGTAATTTTTATTTAATTTTTAAATACATAACAGATAAAAAATAAGACAAACAAATTAAAATGAAGGATTATTCCAAACCTGTTTAGTTCTTCAAATATTTTAAATCGTTAATTATTATAATTTATTATGTAATTTTTAAATACATAACAACTAAATAAATTAAAACGGGAGATTATAATATATATATATATATATATATATAAGTGAGCTTGGTCGGCAAGCTGGGAGGACAACCTCTAGCTACTTCCCAAGCCACTTGTATATAATAATAATATTCCTTTTCTAGTTCAAACAGAGAGAGATAATATAGTCTGGCAGGGGCGGAGCCAGCCTTCTGTCCGAACCCTTCGACGAAAAAATTTACTATTTATACATAATTAAAATTATTTTTTATGTGGTTATAGTGTTGAACCCCCTTCGGCTAAGTTTTCTTTGAATATGAAACCCTCTTCGTTGAAATTCTGGCTCCGCTTCTGTCGTCTAGTTATCGCGATGAGGTAGAGAAGGATATTTTCATGGAATTATTTGTCCCATATGGATAAGTAATCTCACCAGAGGCGGACCTACATTGAGAGTAGGGGTGCACGTGCACCCGCTAGTCTCGAGAAAAACTCTCTCTCTATATATAGCTTGTATATCTGTGTATATATATATCAATGAATTTAACTAAATATATTTCGTGCACCTTCAAAGATAACAGATTGGATTGGCGCAATGGTTGAACTTGTCGCCTAAAATTTTCTTATTTGGTTATATTCAAATTTTCCATCCAAAAATAGAAGCTCTCCTACAACATTATATTTCAAATTTTCCATCCAAAAATACTAGTTATCCACCAACTGGAAAGGTATTTTCTCCCTATCTTATTCTATATAATGTTTATTTTACTTTTATTTTTTAATTATTTATTTATTTTTTATTTAAAAATTGTCAATTTAAAATTTAAAATAGGCTTAAATCTAACGTTTTCTCGTAGCAAACAAATCTCTCATATTTTCTATTTTTCAAAAATTCTATATTATTGTTGAAAATATAAAAGTGCATCAAATTTAAGTATGATGAATAGCACACTTTTATCATATTAAATCAAATTAATGATATTTAATAATATTAAATTTTTAAAGAACTTTATGTCAACTTTGACACTATTAATTATTATGTTTAAATATAAAGGTGCACCCGTCAAGCTCAAATCATGAGTTCGCCTCTGAATCTCACCACATTAGTACAAAATGGTTTTCAAGGCTAATTACTACCCATAATCAAACTCAGGATTAAATATTTTTTTTATTTTTCTCCCAAAATTATTATTTCGTATCCCACTCACCAAACAACCCCGTCTTTTTTTATGAAACATTAGTTTGAATTCGTAAACAACAATATAATATTGGAGTATTATGTACCATGTTTAGTTAAACCACTCAAAATTTATTAATTGAAGAAATAGCTAATCCTATGCTTGAATCAGTCTTTATCTTGCTAGAGAATTTACCCCTCTATGTGATGAAAAATGTACATAGTTCCTGTCTGTATAAATATGTAAAACTAGAGCTGCATAACTATGAGTTTCTTTTTTTTTTATTTGAAAAGAGTTAGAAATCGCTATCAACATTTTTCCAGTGCTTCACAGAAAGTTTTAGGGGAAAGATGAAGTTCGTTGCTATGGTTTTCGTAGTTGGTGCTATTGCCATTATATTTGCAGACTGCAACTCCGAAGGTTGAGTATCCGATAAGAGAAATTATGTTTCGTCTCCTCTATTTTCGTACGCATTTATTGAAAAACAATGACTAAAAGGTCAAAATAGCATTAAAGTATTTTGATTTTTTGATTCATACCCGAATTATCATATATATGAGTTTCCTGCAATAAGTATCACCAAATACTTATCAAAACACACTTTAACTATCAGTTATTTTCATTTTCTACGTGAATGATTGTGATATTTCTAGTAGAAAAATGAAACAATCTAATAGTTGAGGTGTATTTTAGTAAACATCACCGGGATAGTTCTAAGTAAAAAACTCGTAAACCTGAAAGTTTAAATATGAAAGTCAAAACATCGAAAACTTTCGATGTGTTTTTGACCATTAGCTCAAAAATAATCCCTCAAACTTCTAAATAGTATATTGTATTTTTGATTAAATTTTCTATCATATTGAATTGGATTGAACTTAAATAAACCAGCAGGGGACATTCTTTATGGATGGAAAACGTACCTGATAGACCCCAACAATGTGCTTCAAAGCTGGGATCCAACTTTAGACAATCCTTGCACATGGTTTCATGTCACCTGCAACGGCCAAAATATTGTTGTAAGAGTGTAGGTCACTATTTAACTTCTCAGTATCTCTCTATTTTTATTTTATAATCATGATATTTGAATTAATTTACGTGTATCTTAACTTATTCAATAAGATATTTGCCATCTTTAGTAGCATAGGTATCATATAACTTTCGTTAAGGTTTGGACAAATAAAGAGAATCACTTTATATTTTTTTACTTCAACTATAATTAAATATGAAATGTCGTTATTGAAGAATCCCACATATTAAATTATTCATATTTTAAATGTCCAATCCTAAGCATCAGGTGGGATGTAGAATAGTTTCACATGGGGATTGAACTCCCAATCCACTTCGCCCTGAGTACAACTTTTCAAAATCTCTTTAGACGACTTGATTCTGTTGATAATTAGGACTATTGAATTTATTATTTTGAACTCATATTATATTTATAAATTGAAAACAACCTCTTACATAAATGCACGATAGAGCCATATTCAATAGACCTTTTTAATTTAGTCTTCTTCCAAAGTCCGTGTATAGCAAAAACATTAATGCATCGAATTGTCCTTCTTAACTATATATACAAATTGTTAAAAGCTTAGAAAATAGACGAGATTGTGTTTATAGAATAGTTAGACAGACCTACTCTCTCAACCAAATTACTTTAAACGGAAAAGGATCAGAAATACCTTTCAAATATTGAAATTGATTTTAAAATACCTCTGTTAAACTATTGGGTCATAAATACACTTCAAGTATTGAAACTGGTTCAAAAATACCCCTTCATCCACCTTTAAGTCTTAAAAATACCCTTGCAACTAACGGTTTTTTAAAATCATAATTAAAAATTCAGAAACGGGTTAGAAATACCCTTCAAGTATTGAAATTGATTCAAAAATACTCTTTGTTAACCTATTGGCCCAAGAAAACCCCTGCATCCACCGTTATGGCTCAAAAATACCATTGCAACTAATGATTTTTTAAATCATAATTAAATTTTTTATTAAATACATGTCAGCTTTCTATTGGCTGAAACTAAATTAATTAAAATGTTAAATTCAATTCGGACCCAACTCAAACTATCCGAACCAAACTCTACAAAATTTTCCCCAAGTAAAACTACCTGATGGTAAGTAATTTTTTCTATCAAATGCAGAAACTCTGTTGACTTAGAAGCTATCAGTCTAATATAACTTTGTGAAGAATTCTATCCCCTAATTATAATGTTAGTTTGGTATTCCTTTGTGATGTATATTTATAATGTTAGTTTGGTATTCCTTTGTGATGTATATTTCTCTATATTAGCTAACAAAACTAATTGAGATGTCTTGGTTATGCCACGTCTTAGGCAACACTATCTTGTTACTTCCTCCATTTCATTTTACATGACACATTTAGTTTGTATAAAAAGAACACAACATTCTTTCCTAACAAGTTGTCACTATTTTGCTTATATATATATCAATTTGTTTTGCCAGCACTGGCAAGTGCATTCACCATGCGAGACCACTTCACGCCACACACTTCACACCATCCACCAATTAAAATTATGGTTAATTTTGTAGGGTTTGGATCCGGTAGTTTTAGTAGAGTCCGAATTGAGCTTAACATTTTAATTAATTTAGTTTCGACCAATAGAAAATTGTCACGCATTTAATAAAATTTTTAATTATGATTTTAAAAAATCATTAGTTGCAAGAGTATTATTGAGTCATAGAGGTGGATGGAGTGGTGTTTCTGACTCAATATGTAACGAATGATATTTTTGAACTAATTTCGATACTTGAAGGGTATTTCAGATACTTTTTTAAACTTTTAATCATGATTTAAAAATCTGCTAGTTGAAAGAATATTTTTTAGTCATAAAGGTGGATGAAGGGGTATTTTTGAACCAATGTCAAGACTTAAAGGGTATTTATGGCCAAATAGGTTAACAAAAAATATTTTTGAACCAATTTCAATATTTGAAGGATATTTTTAGCCTTTTTTAATACTTTAAATCCTTAATTCGTCTCTATCACAAATTTATATGGTATTTCTTTTGAATGGTGAAATTGAAAATCGTGATATACAAATGAAGGGACCTAGGTGCTGCTAACCTCTCTGGGACTCTGGTACCTCAATTGGCAATGCTAAGTAACCTTCAATACTTGTAAGATTATCAATTAATAATTAGTTTTATTTCCTTGTTGATGAATATACTTGTACAAGAATGAAATTTCCAGATGCAATTATATCTTTTCTTGTTTAATTAATTACGGACAGGCAAGTTCAAAATAATTCAATTGGTGGAGAAATCCCAAGCCAATTGGGGAACTTGACAAAACTAGTGAGCTTGGGTCTGGGAAATAATCAGCTGAATGGTCCTATTCCATCCTCTCTTGGCAATTTAAAATCTCTACGATGGATGTAAGATATTTTCCCATTCTTTGCTAGGACATACTGCTTAAATTTATGTAATCCACTTTAATTTAATTTATGTTGACACTTCAATTGAATATGAATTTTTTGAAAAAACTAAATTTCTTGAAACTTATGGTCTAAAACGAGTCATAAATATTTGTGCGACTATAGATTATGTCATTAAAGATGAAATGAGAAGTTTAAAGTTAAATCATGAGATAGAGCACAAAAAACTCCTAAAGTATATTCAAAATTGTTATGACACATGTAAATTTTACGGGGTGCTATTACCTTCTAAACTCATTTTTTCTGTATTTTGTGCTCCTTTTGTGCTGACTTGACATCTATGTCAGCACAAAAATGCAAAAAATTTGAGTTTAAAAGTAATAAGATCCATAAGTTTAGATGTGTCATAATAATTTCGAGTATAGTTTAGGAGAGTCCTCGTTCTCCTTATTATTATTATTTGTGGATGTCCGTAATTTCTGCAATTTTCACCATTAGGTTGGTAAATCCCTCACTCTCCTAACCTCTTCCATAATTTCTCACACTTCCGTAATCTTTTCCATGATCTATATGGTTATTACCATACCAACAAAACAAATCAATCATATACCTAAAAACGGGCACTCATCCCCCCCAAAACACTTTCTAGGAAGGGTGTTTACTGTTTAGAGGGAAAGAGCCCCAGGAAATAAAGCAATTAGGCACGTAAATTCTGCATCAAGAAGTTCTAGTCTCCTTGAACTTCTATACACGTTTACCCTCTATTTTATCATAGCATGAGTATGTTGTATAACAAAACTATTTAAGTACACTAGTCCTTGTAAAGATAATATAATTCCTGGCCTGCCAAATGTGGTAGACCACAACTCGATAATTCATCAACAGCAACCATCTCCTCTTTTCTGAACCTGCTCTATTGTTTGCTTCTTATCTTTACCAGTTCTCCCATGACTTCTATGTGCTGCAACCTGCTGTGCCTGCCATAGACCCCTTGTCCATTGACATTAACTGAACAAGTGTGAAGTAGTTTCTAAACAGTCTACTGAACAGAGGACACAAGTTGCATCTTCGCATTGAATGCACGGGGTGGCTCAAGCACATTAGTGGCCAAGGCAAAATCAAAGGAGTGCCTTAAATTTTTAAGAAAAATTATTTTTTTTATAAAATATATATTTGAAATTTCTTCCAATGCAAAGTTGTTAACAATTTTATATACTCGATTTCTACTAATGATTCTTTTTGTCAATTAATAATATAATCAATGTATTTAATCTTTCAAAAAAACATAGTACTTTGAAAATATCAAACTTCTACTATTGTTTCCTTTTATATATAAATTTTTATTTTTATAAATAATATTTAATATTTTTTTAAATAAAATATTTATAATCTATTATTACTAAAAAAAAAAATGTACCCCTAAAAAAAGCCTAAGGTGACTGTCTAATTTTTTACATGGTAGAGCCGGCACTGCGGCTATGCATCCCATCTTTCGTGAGCAGTTTATCCTTAGATGCCAACCATAGTGCGAATTCATGCTTAGGTAATAGTCTACTACTGCATACTAGCTCAACAACTTCATAACAATTACCATTACCTAATATTATTAGGTATCTAGCAGTTACTGAGTACTGTCAATCAGGAGTTAATTGTATCTTCCATTATTATACCACTCTGCCATCCTATACATTTTGGGACTTTGTTGTTAAGAATATCATGATAATTGTTTGCTATAAAATCATGTCATTGTAATTAAAATGGAAGGCTTAAAACTAAATTAGTTTCAAATATAGAAATATCTCATTCTTTTGTACTAAACTAGGAGGGAATAATATGAGTAAATATAAAATAGAGATGGTAAGGCTTAACCAGGGGCATATCTATGTATTAGGTTGGGGTGCCATGGCACTCGGACTCTTCGTAGAAATTCTTTATATATATATATATATATATGTATATCTGTATATATATATTGTATAAGGATTAATATAATTATTAACTGTGGCACCCCAATTACCAATGGAGCTTGTGGTGCCGGTGGCTAAAGGTCGCTACATTCGCATCCTCTGGGATGAAAGTTCTAATCTGATTGAGGAGTTATGTTTTGTTTTTCGAAAAAAGGTCAAAAATATTCCTGAACTATCTAAAATAGATTAAAAATACCCCTCATTAGTTTTTTGGCTCAAAAATACCTCTCCATTAAATATTTGGCTCAAAAATACCCTTTTCCTTAATGAAACTCCACCAAGCATGCCATCTAGATAAAAATGTCCATGTGGCCATGCCACGTCACCATTCATGTCATCTTTAATTTCACAATCCAAATTAAAAATTTGACCCGACCCATAATTGAATAACCCGACCCAGTAAAATAACAAAGGGAAAAAAATGTCTTTCTCCATCCCTCATTTAAAAGATACGATATAGGTTCAGCTATACCAATATGGGTTGTGGTGCATTGAATCGGGATGCTCCACCTTTAATCAGAAGTCGTGAGTTTGATTCTGGGTATGAAAAAAATTCTGTTGGGAGCGCTTTCACCTTAATGGCCCTACAATGCTCGATCCGGATTAGTGGGGCTCTAATATGAGCACCGAACACCGGATGAGAAACAAAAAAAATATATAGGTTCAGCCATCCAAAATTTGTTTTGACAGAAGAAAATTGCAGAAACTTAAACTATTAAAAGAGAATGAGGATTGCATCATTATAAGAAGTGCAAACCAACACATAACAATATGATCTTTGAGATATTTTGTTAATTAAAACCTGTGTTTTTCTTTTTCAAGTTAATTGACATCACCTTTTTTTGTTTTTGATGAAGTAATCCAAACAAAGACATTTCCTGCGGCATACAATCAACAGTTAACAAAAACTCTTGATAGAACTAGGCTTTCAGAGGAAGAAACGATCTTAGGATTGAAAGCGGAAGTTCAAGGGTGAGAACATTTAAGCCCCCGAACCTAAATTATGCCTAAAGCTTGGGAAAACGGAAGGGATCATCTCACATGGTGGGAAAGGAACACGGAGCTAGAGAATGAACCTTGAAAACTGAATATTAGGAAGCTCACTGAGTAGAACAGAAAAAAATGTAAGAGCTTTGGAAGCCAAGCCTATTGCACGTTTGAAGATGTAAAATAAATTAGGTTTACTTAATAATTTTCTTTTTATGGAGGATATAGAAAACAATAACTTACGATGGAGGAAGTTAAGTAACTGAAAATCCTGGACACAATCTTTCAACATAAAAGAACTAAAGAAAAGAAGAGGTCTCTATGGTTGAGAAGAGAATTTCTTCAAACGTTCCAATTCAAGTTCTAAATGCTGTCATCCAGAAGAAGAGTCACCATGAACAGATGTTGGGGTAGAGAAAGACATTCTTTTTCCTTTGTTGTTTTACTGGGTCGGGTTATTTAACTATGGGTCAGGTCAAATTTTTAATTTGGATTATAAAATTAAAGATGACATGAATGGTGATGTGGCATAACCACGTGGACTTTGTTACCTAGGTGGCATGTTTGGTAGAATTCTGTTAAGGAGAGGGTTATTTTTGAACTGAAAAATTAATGAGGGATATTTTTTATCTATTTTAGATAGTTCAGAGATATTTTTAAGCCTTTTCCGCTTATTTTTTAAAAACTGTAAACATGCTGCTGCAGTCATAAAAGGAAGGCTTCTGAGTATGCAGCAGATTAGAACTCGTGAAACTCTACAATCTGAGAACCAAACAACACCAACTAGACAGTGCATTAACTTGTTTCAAGGGTAGCTTTGAAAGTTCCTCTATGAATATTGAGAACATTTCCGCCATATGTTGCATCCGTTACTGTTTGGCATTTGGAGCTTTAAAATTTTAGATTTGCCTTTGGGCTTAACTATAAGAAAAGGACTATGTAAATACTGCAGGAAAACGGCTCGTGTTAGCACGAGCTCAATATTATGAAACTGAAATTAATAATATATTTTTTATCAAAATAATAATTGGAATAAATATAAATAAAATATGCATCGTCTGTTTTGATATAAATATATATAGTCTATTAATGTTCTAAATAAATTCTAAATCCTCGATTATCTAAAGATATAGTAAGCATCGAGGAAAGATGTCTTGTAGTTTTATAATTGATTCTAGAGATGCTACGAACCGAATTAACCATACCACATTAGTTATTAGGTTTCTTTAATAAAACGATAAGTTTGGCAGGTTTTAAATTTTAGAAAAATAAATTGAAAAAATATCGAATTGATTGAATAAATTTATTTGAGTATAATGTATTTTTATATCTTAAGTTTAACGTAACGAAATATTAAAAAAATTTATTTGAATTTGAGATGGTGAAAATGAGTACAAGCCAACGGCAATTAACACTCAAAGTTTCAATTGCAAAACAACTCATAGGAGTTGTATGCTTAATCAAATACTTCATTATATGTTTTGTATATACAATAATATTTAATTACACATGTTATTATGTAATAATGAATTATGTTTATCCATCACAAAAGTAAAATCTTATTAGGTATTTTCTCTCGTTCCATTTTATTTGATATATGTTGACTTGACATAAATCTTAAGAAAATATTTATTAAAAGTTTATTTTACTAAATTGACTTTATTAAGTATAATTTAAAATTTAAATTTGGTTATTAATATTTCATATACTTAATGATAAAATTGAATCTGATAAAAATAATAAATCTTTCTTAATTCTAAAATAAACAAGTAAAAAGAATTTTTTTTTTTTAATAAAATCTGAATAAAGAATAAAATTATTTACTTTTTAAATTATATTATTTATAATTAATTACTATGAATTATTATGTCATTAATTTACTTAAATATATTTGATTCAAACAATTTTGTATAGAGCTAATAAAAATAACTAAAAATTACACAAATACACAACTTATGTTTTCAATATTACAAAAAATCTCAACTCCATAAATATATTACAAAAATCTCAACATATACATAAAATGTTATGCATATGTGGGTTATGTTAAGTATATTAACAGAAAGAAAGAGTAAAGTATTTAAAAAAATAAAAAATAATATAATTACTTTCAAAAGAATTAATATTTATATTATTTATACTAAAAATAATACATCAATTAAATTTGAGAAATGGAAAGATTTTATTTATGTTCATGTGTAAGGAAAAGGGCACATGCTATACCATTTATGGCAAATAGAAAAGTCAATAAAGTCAATCGTCCCCATCATATGGTTTAACGGACATCTGTTGCATCACATGATGTGTAATTAAATAGGAGATGATGGCATTGTTCAACGTTTTTGATATAATCCAAACAACAAAGAATAAAAGACACATTTTCTAAAAGTTAGATTTTACAAAAAGATATTAATACCCTAAACTTATATAATGCCACCAAGCTGACATATTAAAAGTGGCTTTTCTAATAGAAAAGAAATGTTGTAATAATATTGATATTTTTCGTTTTTTCAGGAGATTAAACAGCAATAAATTATCAGGAAAAATTCCAATCTCAGTCTTAAAGCTCATCTACTGGGGAAATTTACAGCTACTGTAAGTTTCACAATTGCCAAATAATATTAGTAGGTTTTTCTTTTTCGGGTACTTGTCGAATTGGTGCAAAAGAAATTGTATGACATCTCATTTTCAATATCATTTATCCAACTCAGGAATGTGTCCGATAATCAATTGGCAGGGACTTTGCGCCAGGCTAATCAAACAGGTCAGAAAAATGCATAGTTTAAATTAATTAGCAGTTTCCTTGAGAAAAGGCTGGGATTTTATGTAAGTCTAAAGGAAGGATTATCTTTTTTGTAGGATTTGCTACTACAATAGTAATTCAAGACATGAAGGCTTAAAGAGGTCACTATATATTGAAGTTTTGGTATATGTTCAAGTCAAGTATATATTTCTTTTATGAAGTCAAGATTTGTTGATGAACAATGTGATGACCATTTTGAGAAAAAAAAAAATATTTTGTAATAAGTATATAGTACTTGTATTGAAATTCAAGAACACACTAGCATTTTTATGGTTTTCATTGGGCTTTATTGATTTGCTTAACCTTTCTTCTCTACATGGTCGATAAGATCGAGTAGTGTGACATATATTATATTGAGAAAATTAGATAAAATATCTATTGGACGAATTTCAAAAAGGAAGTCTTGAAGTGACTGAGTCGCTACCATGTGATCAGAAGGTCACAGTTCAAGCTTTGAAACAAGCCTTAGACAGTACACACTTATGGTGAGAACCTTCCTGGACCCTGCACATTACGAAAATTTTAATGCACCGTGTTATTTATTTTATCCATTGGATCAATTCCTTACCAAAAGTAACCTAATTATTATTTATTTCAAAACTAATTGGCCATGCCCGTGCTGTCTTGTCTCAATGTTAAAAGAAAGCAATTCCATCATATTAAATAATAACGTAATACGATGATATGCTCAGTATTGTGAGGAATAAATTTTATATCATTACATTAGTTAAGCTTGTCGGTAAGATCAAAATTAAAAATGTGGGTTCGAACAGTTGTAATTGGCAGCACAAATTGCATCTAGGTATTCAAATCACAACCAATATATTTAAATTGATAACAACTATTCAAAGTTAGATAACAATTATATATCACAACCAATATAGTCAAATTAAGGGTGTTAAGTGGGTCGGGTCGGGTCGGGTCAATTCGGAACCGATTCATTAAATTTAATCGGTTGGTGGGCCGGGTCGGGTCGATTGGGTTAAGTGGGCCGGACCGAACTTAACAGTAAAAATTTTAAAAATAGCTCGAATCCGGCCCACTTAACTCAATCCGGTCAAACCCACCTAAATCCGGTCAAATTCGGTTAAAAATTCGATCAAACCCGATCAAAAAGGAAAAAAAAAGTTTTTTTCAATATACACTATATATACCTACCTATATACATTTTAAATACTTTAAACAATATATATACACTACATATATAGTATATACTACATTACAATTTAAAAAATATATACACATACACAATTACACATATATATGCACCATTCAATGTATATGTACTACTTTAAAGTTTAAATAAAATATACGACCATATATATACATTACAATATATATATATATATATATATATATATAT
>NC_061111.1:75302400-75407407 GCF_002878395.1 Capsicum annuum
ACACACTAAATATATAGTTATATACTAATTTATAAAACATATACACATGTATACGTCAAATATATACTACTTTATAGTCTATAGAAAATGTATACACATATATACGTATCATTCAATATATGTACTACATTAAATAAAACATATACTACAATATACACATACACTAAATATGTAGTTATATACTAATTTATAAAACATATACACATGTATACGTTAATTATAAACTACATCATAGTCTATAGAAGATATATACACATATATACGTATCATTCAATATAAGTACTACTTTAAATAAAACATATACTACAATATATACACACACTAAATATATAGTTATATACTAATTTATAAAATATATACACATGTATACGTTAAATATATACTACTTTATAGTCTAGAGAAGAGAAATACACATATCTACGTACCATTCAATATATGTACTACTTTAAACAAAACATATACTACAATATATATACTACAACATATACTCACACCAAATATATAGTTATATACTAATTTATAAAACCTATACACATGTATACGTTAAATATATACTACTTTATAGTCTATAGAAGATATCTACATATATATACGTACCATTCAATATACGTACAACATTAAATAAAACATATACTACAATACACACACTAAATATATAGTTATATACTAATTTATAAAACATATACACATGTATACGTTAAATATAAACCACATTATAGTCTATAGAAGATATATACACATATATACGTACCATTCAATAGACGTACAACATTAAATAATACATATACTACAATATACACACACGCACACACTAAATATATAGTTATATACTAATTTATAAGACATATACACATATATACGTTAAATATATTCTACTTTATAGTCTATAGAAGATATATACACGTATATATTTACCATTCAATATATGTACAACTTTAAATAAACCATATACTACAATACATACACACACTAAATATATAGTTATATACTAATTTATAAAATATATACACATGTATACGTTAAATATATACTACTTTATAGTCTATAGAAGATATAAACACATATATACGTATCATTCAATATATGTACTACTTTAAATAAAACATATACTACAATATATACACACACTAAATATATAGTTTTATACTAATTTATAAAACATATACACATGTATACGTTAAATATATATTCTATTTTATAGTCTATAGAAGTTATATAAACATATATACGTACCATTCAATATATGTATTACTTTAAATAAAACATATACTTCAATATATATACTACAATATATACACACACTAAATATATAAGTATATACTAATTTATAAAATATATACACATGTATACGTTAAATACATACTACTTTATAGTCTATAGAAGATATATAAACATATATACGTATCATTCAATATATGTATTACTTTAAACAAAATATATAAACTACAATAAATGTACACCCACTAAATTTATAGTTATATACTAATTTATAAAACATATACACATGTATACGTTAAATATATTCTACTTTAAAGTCTATAGAAGATATATACTAACACATATATACGTACCATTCGATATATGTACTAATTTAAAAAATATGCTACAAGATATATACTACTATATTATGATATATATACTAATTTATATATACTAATTTATAAAACATATACATATGTATAAGTTAAATATATACTACTTTATAGTCTATAGAATATATATACACATATATACGTATCATTCAATACATGTACTACTTTAAATAAAATATATAATACAATATATACACTATAATATACACACACTCTAAATATATAGTTATATACTAATTTATAAAATATATACACATATATTCGTTAAGTATATACTACTTTATAGTCTATAGGAGATATATACGCATGTATACGTATCATTCAATATATGTACTACTTTAAATAAAATATATACTATAATATATATACTACAATATATACACACACTAAATATACAGTTAAATACTAATTTATAAATTATATGCACATGTACACGTTAAATATATACTAATTTATAGTCTATAGGAGATATATACACATATATACGTACCATTCAATATATGTACTACTTTAAATAAAAACATATACTATAATATATATACTACAATATATACACACACTAAATATATAGTTATATACTAATTTATAAAATATATACACATGTATACGTTTAATATATATACTACTTTATAGTCTATAGAAGATATATGCTCATATATACATATCATTCAATATATGTACTATTTTAAATAAAATATATACTATAATATATACACACACTAAATATATAGTTATATACTAATTTATAAAATATATATACACATGTATACGTTAAATATATACTACTTTATAATTTATAGAAGATATATACACATATATACGTATCATATTATATATCTACTACTTTATAGGGTATTTATAGAATTTTTTTTGGATTTAAAAAATATTTTAAATGAAAAAACTTTTATTTTTAATGAAAAATGGTTAAGTAGCCGTTTGGACCCAAAAACGGTCATATAGCCGTTGGACCAACGACTACTTTGTGGCCCAATTTCCAAAATTCAATTTTTTTTTTTTAAAAAGGATCTGGGCTGGTTAATCGGCGCGCCTGGATCGAGTTTGATACGGTTCGGGTTAACCGGGCCCAAAAAATTAATCCTGTCCGGGACCCGGTACCCGATACCCTATAGTCCGTGGGCTAACCTGGACGGGTTGGTTAAGTGAGTTGGTTCGGACTGGGTCAAACCGATTCGTTTTGCTGGTTTAGGTAACATCATGTAATGACCCTTATGGTCCTTTTTCTTATTTTTATGTCTAGAGTTTTTTTACAACCATCCCAAGTTATTTATAATTTGTTGGGACTGATAATTCGATTTTCGGGTGGTTCGTTTGAGAATTTCAGTAATATCAAATATATTGTGAAATATTTAATCTAAATTGACATTTGGTTGAAATATTTATTTATTACCTTTCCAAAATAATTTTGATATTAATAAAATTCTTTGAGTTATGCTATATTTATAATACTTATAATAGCTTTTTTAATTTATTAATATTTTAAATGAAGATTATAAATTTAAATGATAAAATATTATTATTATATAATAAAGATTTTATTAGAAATAATTTTTAAATAATTATAATATATTTAAAATATTATATTTATTTTATCACCAACTTATGCAATAAACGTGTGCGAATAATGGAGAACAATGGGTGGTGTTGCCACACCCCCTCCGTGTGGGATCTATGCAAAGGACACCACATTAAGTGGTGTCATCAGGTTAGTTATTTTAATGACAAGTCATTCCTAAGATAAGCGTTAAGAAATATAAATATTCCTATACAAATGCGAATTACATTCTACATCGAGTTTTAAAACATTCTGTTCGTGGAACTTTTTAAAAATTTTCTATCAATAAGTTTTCATTCATGCCCGATTGCATCACAAAGTAAATTTAAGGTACTTCTATATTTATTCCACTTGGTTTCTAGCGGGACACTTTTCGAAGGCTTCTCGAAGAGGTTTTTTAGCTTTGGCGTTTAGGTAGGCTAGACTTATCTTATTTTTAGATTGAGCTTATCTACGATAATTGTGTACTATTATGCTAGTTTTGGACAAGTACTTATAATTTGCGGATCATTTTATATATATATATATATATATATAATGCCTAATTTATTCGTCTAGGACTCTGTTCTAGTATATTTTGATATCTTATCTTTTGGTATAATATAGAATATATCATGGTAGGAAGTAGAAGTAAATTATGGAACCTTGGATTCATCCTTTTTAATTATGTTATGCGAATAGTTATTTATATGTATTTTTAGTTACGATTTAGGGTCAGGTATGTTTTTTCTTTTGTTCTTGTTGTGAATTTTTGCACCACTTTAGCATTGGTTATGGTATGATTTGAAATTTTAATTTTACAGTTGGGTATGGTTACTATGAGTTCAGTTAGAATTCGACATCTGGTTATGATGTGGAAATTCTGGTACTGATTACTATCGTTGTGGAGTTGTGGTTCCTCTGAATTTCTATTCAAGTCCGACATCTGATTATGAGTTCTGTTGTATATCATATATGTGTCATCTCATTACTACCCATCATATCCGGTTCAAATCTGACATATGTACTCTTGTTATTATCCATTACTATTGGTTTGAGCCCAACATCTGACTTCTCATTACTACCTATTAGTACCAGTTCAAGCCCGATGCATATCTGGATGATTACTATGGTTTCATGGGACTGGGTTTGATTACAGATTATTTATATTTATTTTCATTAATTATTTCTTATGTATTTTACAGACTTATGGGGATACAGTTTAGTTAATTGTCTTCTTCAGTGTGCCTAGCGGACTTATGAGGATCTATTTAGGTTATGTTTCATTTCTATTTTATTAATTCGTTATTTATTTTTCTGTATCACTTATATTTATTCCATATCACATTTGCGTAGCTTGGTACTTGTTTACCTTTCTATCCCTCTTTACTGTTGACTTAGATTACACCCTCTTATTTTAGTTCTACTTTTTCTGTATTGAGCTGAGTCAGCCGATGATGCTTACTGAGTACCTGTCGCTTTGGTACTCATACTACAATTTTGCATGTTTTTTCTGACGCAGATTTGAGTACTAACAGTCGACGTTGATGTGGTTTCTACCTTTCAGTACTGATTCGAAGCAGGGTAAGCTTACTGCCGTTCGAGACTGATCCTCCTCTGTCTATTTCAATTCAGTCTTTTGTACTCGAGACTACTATATATATATTGTTTATATTTTGGATTATGTTTAGTACACAGGGTATCTTTTTGTAGTGGCTCTAGTACCAATCTTACTAGGTTGTAACGACCTAAAAATTTGATGAAATATATAAAATATATGATTTTGTGTGATTTAACTGTTTTACCCCTCCCCCCATAGTTGTTGTCGTGCCTAATTTCAAACCTATCAAAACAAAACTCAACATGTGATGGCACTGTCGTGACTCTCAGATTTTGAAAATAAATTTATTTTTAGAGTGTCACCTAATTTTTAGAAAAATTAGGAAAAATTATTTTTTTGTGTAAAAATATATTTTGGCCTATCGAAAATATTTTGAGATTTTGAGTAAGGTTTTGTTATTCGAGGGGAAGGTGTTAGGCACCCCTTAGAGCCTATTCGAAGATAGTCCTTAAACTTAGTTTAGAAAAATATTTATTTTATTATTTGCGACATTGGTGGTAACAAAACATATGTTTATCAAATTTAAAGAAAAACACACAAGGTACATAAACATATGCTTATGATATACGAAAATAACGTAATTTCGTTGAAATACACATGCATGTTTCAAAGAGATATGGAAATGAAGAGAGAATGTTTAATATCAGTAAATACATATTAAAAAATTTAAAGATTTATAATTTTGTGACATAAATTTAAGTGCGTAAAGGAATCACTTATGATGTAAAGGAAAATATAAGCTTTTGAGAAAATCATGTAAAAATTTATTTATTTATAAATTTTCGTGTATATCTCAAAAATATGAAAATTATTTATTTCAAGCTTGAATTTATTCAAATGTGCTTCTCGCAAAAGAGAAAAAATAATAATAAAGATATATAAAAGTAGACTTGCATATTTTTAAAATATAAGGAATCATGCTATGTTCATTTATCTGTTAAAAATTTAAAAGTAAAAATTAAAAGTAGATAAAAATAAAGGTAATAAAGAAATACGCATACAATTATATAGCTACAATAAGGTGTAAATAATAATGACGACAACAATAATAATAATTTCATTTTAAGAAAATAAATAAATGACAGTAGAAATAGCAGTATTTCATATATGATAGTATATATTTACATGTATACCTTGTGCTTTTGGTTTTGTTTGAGTTTTGCTCTTTCTTAAAAGTCTAGATATTTAAAAGTAGTGAAAAAGGAATGAATAAAATTGAAGTGAAATATTGGTAAATTTAATCTTTTCAGATGAGTTGAAATTGGCAAAGAAGTTTTTAAGCTATTCGTGAAATAGTACTAATACTCTTTATCTGAAGAAGTGTTGAGGTTGCGACATTCATTATTTGAAAATGTTTTCGAGGTGAGCGATTAGTTTAAAAGTTCGCTTCAATATAAAAATTGCTAAAGCTCTTTGTATTTTATTTTTTTTAATCTTTTTTTTTTAATTAAAAAAAGGTCCATTTAACTAGCCATATGTTAACTGCGAAAAGGTAAGGACGTCGATTTATTAGTCTAAAGCAACATAAACAATAAGTGATTAATAAAATTTCATAATCAATAATAATTAAATATCATTTCAAGTTTTTAAAAAATAACAACATAGCTCGAATAGAGACGTTGACTTTCTACTTTACGCGACTCCAAGGTTCTGCGATCATTCTAGAAATTATCACGACCCAAAAACGACGGTTACAAAGTAAGTCTATCACCCAAACTGATACGAAAAGAAAAAAAGACAGAAATATTCCACGGTAAGACTTCTAGAGTGAAGCCGAATCATATAAGTAAACATAACAATGTGGAAAGAACTTATCCAAAACATCAATCATGCCCAAAACTAGGAGTCAATAGTGTAAGAACTACTAATACAATTCAAGAATCAAAATACATAAAAAAAAATAACCATAAAGGAATAATAACTGTCTCCGAATATTAATAAAGACATAACCATAGAAAGATGGAGGTGAACTTCGGACGCATGAATGTTCAACCGCTATCTTGGAAGCTCCAACAATTGCCTGAGTCAATCAAGCTGAGGCACACTTGAGCTAAGACCTGCACCGAAAGGGCGCAGTAGACATGAGTACGATCTACTTGTACTCAGTAGGTATCATAGGCCGACCAAGCAAAGAAGTAAATAAAACATACAAAATATACACTAAGGGCACGTCACCTGCAATCAGAAAATATTCCACAACGGTAATTCACACCGCTTGCACTAACAGTTCTAATATATCTCATATATATTACAAAACATCAACATATTGAACACAAATATACATTATGTCACATATAAATAGAACAAGAGAGAACATGTAGATACGAGATCATCAAATACAAGTAAAGGAAGGTAAGACAAATACATAGATGACAAGTCAATAAGGCAATACAACACAACATAAATACAATAAAGTGAAATGTGTATGATGATGATGATGCACGAGGTCGTCGCACAACCTCCGGGATCATCGCACAATCCCTGTATACACCTACAGAGCTAAAGCTTCCCGACGTAGGACCCATGAGGGGTTCGTCAACCCATATACAATCTACATATCTCATATCTCCTTTCTAGCATATCTCTCGGAAAGGATTTTATAAGGTGTTACAATTTTTTTTAAAAAAGGTGTTGCCAGTGTTTCTCAGATATTGCCACGGTGGTACCAATGTTTCATGAATGGGTATGATATGAAGATATAATGCTCACAACCAATCATAATGAGTATTTCCACAACCAACCACAATGATATATTCCCACAACCACATGAGCCAATATCCGCTTATTATTTTTGTTTTATCTATGAATTTCCACACGTCTCATATGCCAATAAAGTATGAATATAATTACAATACACCAATGGTATCACATTAAACAACACAATACAATTATTCACATGTATTCAAGGCTATCAATATCACATAGGACCCCACACGATCAAACATATCACATAATATCTCAATTTCGACAATTACATCACATATAGGCCCCCACACGGGTACAACACACAGATAGCCATTTTTCATGATTAGTTCCCACCTTTAACATGCATTTTGTTCCATCATTTATTACCCAGACTAGTTTAAAGAGTTCAGCCATAACCTACCTCCAAAGCCGAAACCGGTCTGCTACACTTGAACCCGTGATCTTAATTTTCAAGAACAATTTCGAACTCTACTAAAAACATCAAATATGAAATCTATGCGTAAAAAAAAATCAACGACATCCATATTGACTACTTTTAGTTCGAGATCAAAATGGGCCCTCAAAATAGGTTTCCAAAAAAGAAGGGCAAAATCGAAACTTTACTTCAAAAATATGTTTCCCATATTCTTAGGAACCTATAGCTGAAAACTCAAGTTAAATTGAGTAAAAAACGAGGTTCAAATCGAAGAAAAATTATTTTTGAGTTTTACCGGGTAAAATCTTTAAAATCTGGGTTAAAATCAAGAATCATAATTGTTTTGAAGGTTAAATTGATGAAAAACTAGTAATTATAAGATAAAAATATTATTCAAGTGAAAAGGGTGAAATTTAAATTTAAAATCATGCTCTAAGACTTTTGAGGTTTTGAGAAATTAATCAAGAAATTACTAAGAAAAGGGTGAATTCTTACCTTAAATCCATAATAAAATTAAGAAAAAGATGTTAATCTAGCTTCCAAGTTCTCACAGACTTTACTTTTAAGCTCCCAAACTATTTAGAGTTTAACTCCCAAGAGGCAAAATGAAAAATGAGCAAAATAGGTCAAAAAAGTTTATTTATCAGTGCAGATTTTTCTACACTGCTGTCTAAAAAAAGCTGTTATTTTTTTTAAAAACTTAATTCGGACTTCAACGGGGTGCCCGAAATTCGTTCAGGGTACGATTTATGCAAATGAACTATGCAACCCCACTAAATTCAACGTTTCAAACGCGATGACGATATCAGATTTTCAAGAAAATATCGTTTTCACAAAATAGACCCCCGAAATCCGAAATCACAATTTTCCAAATCGAGGATCGAAATGAGATTTAAAAGCCATAAAATTATACCAAATATGCTAGCACCCTAAAAGCAGCATTTTGGATCTGCTGACGAAGTCAGATTTTTCATCCGAGATTGTTTCGATCAAATGTGGGTCCCACACCCATATTTCTAATTTTCCAACTTTCCGACTAATAGATTGAAATGAGCTCGAATGCACCGAGAGCGGAACCAAAGGTATACCTAGCCTAAAATCGATATTTTGGAGCTGCTGGCGCAGTCCGTTTGGCCATCCATCGCACAGATGATGATATCAGATTTTTAAGAAAACGAACTATGCAACCATACTAAATAAGACGTTCCAAACGCGATGATGATATCAGATTTTTAAGAAAATATCGTTTTCACAAAATTGACCCCCGAAACTCGAAATCACAATTTTTCCAAATCGATGGTCGAAATGAGATTTAAAAGCCGTAAAATCATACCAAATATGCTAACACCCTAAAATCGACATTCTGAATCTACTGACGAAGTCGGATTTTCCATCCAAAGTTGCTTCGATCAAATGCAGATCCCACATCTATATTTCTAATTTTTTAACTTTTCGACTAATAGGTCGAAATGAGTTCGGGTGCATCGAGAGCCGAACCAAAGGTCTACCTAGCCTAAAATCGATATTTTCGAGCTGCTGGCGCATTCCATTTGGCCATCCGTCACATGGAATCCACATAAGTTTAAAATAAGGCTCTCGAATCCATAAAAAACCATAATATTGTATAAATGATACAAAATGCATCGAAAATCATGTCAATCACCCTCACACCCCAGAAATATCATAATGCAACTAAGAGGAGGGGTAAATAGTCAAATCACATAAAATCACAAATTTCACATATTTTAATCAAATTTTTAGGTCGTTACAGAAATTGACCCGATATTTGGATCGAAATGAAATTTCAATTGAAACTCCAACTCCTGGGTTTACATGAAAAAAAAAGGATTAGAAAACTGAACATCAAATAAATAAAATTTAAAATTTCAAAATGTCCTGAATGCGATCAAACAGATGCATTTAACAGAATAAAAGAAAATAAAAAGCTTCACATTAACAGAGGTACACGTCTTGCTTTTAAAAGAAAATATAATTAATAAAGGCACACATCTTGCTTTTAAAAGAAAATATAATAAACAAACTAAGACAAGCACAAGAAAAGCAGGAGCTCTAATTGTTGCCCAAGCAGCTAAATGAATCATTTCCTTCATACATGATATAGCAATATGAAAATGAAATACACGTGGGTTCAATAGAAGGAAGATAACATTCTTCTCTTGTTTCTATTACATGGGATATGATGTATTTATTAACCACTTACTGATTAAATAAAACATAACAAATACGTAAAGAAGATAAAAAAAGTGGTAATTCTGTCAAAGGATTATGTGTATGTATATGTATATACTTTAATCTTGTTAAATTTATTAGTCACAAAAATCTTTGCTGCCGTCTAATGTGTGTAGAAGTTAACTTGTACCAAATTATCAATCAAATTTGCATGACTTTAGAGCTTAAACTATATGAATATTCGCCTAAAGACTATTACAAATAATTTTGATTGATTATGAAACTTATCACCAAATTTGGCTAATAGTTGGAAACCTTTAGGTAGGTTGATACTAGTAAACAGAAATTAACATATTGATTATATTGAACGATGAATAATATTTAATAGTAAAGCAAACAACTGAGAAATGAAAGTATCGTAAACACCATATATTTGAGAGCCAAAATTAAGACGAAGTTACATGGTCGATCTTTTTGGACAAGGAGAATCAAAGGAATATACAACGAGGAAGCAAAGAAAACATACTTTTATATATTTCACCAACTTAGAAAAAACAAAGAAGAACAAGGAACAAAATCAAAGGTATAAAGATCGAAGCTAGAAATAGAGCTGCCAATATAGTAAAGTTAATGAGTCTCTCTTCTTTTATCGAAACAAGCTGAAAAAAAGTGTGTGAACGAAATCGAGGGTAAACTTCCCGAAGATGGAGCCATTTTAACATTTGGGCAATACCCCATTGCTGATTTTAAATACAGAACTAACAAATTCAACACAAAACCAGATATTCGTACATAACCTTCCCAAAAGTCTGCCAACATAAGGCAAAACATATCCTTATCCTAATAAGCAGTAAATTAAATCTTCAAACTCCAAGATTAGTCATTTCTTAGAAGTTTTCTAGTACTAGATAAGAAGCTGAATTTTCTATTCAAAGGCACAACCCATCCGAGAGATGTCAAGCATAAAATTTATGTCACATCCAAATAAAAAGTTATAAAGTTCCGTGATGGATAACCAAGCATTTTAAGACTTTCAGAATCCTTTTTTATTAAACATTGTAACACCTAGCATCCATACAAACCAAACAAAGACACAGTAGAACTGCTACTATCAGTTCAAAATCTTAAAATTGACGCCACATTTATTTTAAGCAGTCCACCCAATAAATACATCAAAAAAGGGTTTAAAACTTTATTCAAGCCAAATAAAATACTTCATCAATACATCACTCAATGAGAACGAAATCAAAAGATCAGAAGGCTATTTTTTACGTCTATGCCTCAAGGTCGGTCGGCATGCTTATCGATTAAACATACCACCGATAATTAATGATGACAAAGTGTAAGGTAATTAAGACATGAGATTTATTCTCGCAACTATTCATGAAACCATATCAGACTCGCATCAAAATCTAAAAGAAAATCAAATGGGAACAAACAAACACCCATAGCCAACATCTACATAACCACATATCCACGAAATAACTTTCAGAATCAATATTATATTTCATTTGCAAGACCCAAAATAACCACAAAAATACCAACTCAAAATCGAGGTGAATTCCATGTTCGACAGAATCCGAATAGATAAAGAGAAAAAAAAAGAAAGTGAAACAAAAATAGGATGGATTTGCACCTTGTGTTGTGCAGCAAAACTGAGACTTTTTGTCGAGAATTCTCCGGCTACTAAACTCAAACTCGGGAACTCAAATTTCAGACCAAAATTGAGGATTAAACAAAGTGATTTTCACCATCTTTTGCTTGCAAAATTTTCAAACGTTAGATTATTTTTTCCCCTTTTTTCCTTACCAAAAACCACTCCCCTTTTAAGATTTCAACAATCTGTTTTCCAATTTTTTTTTAATTTCTGACCTTTATCCAAATCCTTTTTCCTCGTTTTTCCACCACTCTCGCTGCTGCAAATCCTTTTTTTTTTCTCACTTCGCGCCCCCTCCCAAAGCCTCCTCAACAATGGTGAAATCACAACTATTTACTAGCAAATCGGACTTGAACCAAGATTCAATATCCGACAGGTGTAGAAATAAAGAGGGAAAATTTGAATTCCAAAATTGAAAGAGGCAACACATAACCTCAAAATTTGGTAGATGCAGATATGAACTCAAAATTTTGTTGTATAGATTTGGGATTGATCTTTCTCTAGTTTCTTCGAACTCACAGGTTTAGGAATTTAAAAATGGGGAATCCCGTGCAGTGGTGTTACGCGTGACTGATATTATGGGGAGTTGGAAGGACACATTTTTTCTTGGCCAATTTGATCCGTCTGATCTGTGATCGGATAGGTCGAATTTAATTTAAAAAGAAAAAGGAATGGAGAAAATAAACAAATAAATAAATAAAAAAAATTATCTACATAAATATGTGGATAAAAATAACTGAAATTTTTGGGATCTTCAAATTAGAAAGAATCAACGGATTGAATTATTTTGTGGCTGAATTTTATTTTTTCATTGACGAAGCAACGTCTGATCGGTTGATATTACAGAATGGATTGATGAAGTGGGGCATGGATATTGGACTGAGTTTTGAGCCATTTTTTAGTTTTTTTGGCTGAAATTTATAAATAAGAGTTGAATTTGAGTAAAATAAAGATTGAAATCGAATTAACGTTGGCCCGAATACTCTTTTTCTACTGAAATTAATTTTGTCGAGGCTTCTTGCTACCCTGAAATTATTTTTAGTGTAACGTATATCAATTATATAAATGATTAAGTGTACGCATCCAATTTAATAATTTGTAGTTTTAATTTTTATAACATTAACAAAATATATGTATAACAAGAATAAAATTAAAATATGTGTATATATAAGATTATAATAAAATATATTATATTAATAATTATATATGACACTATAACAAAATATAAACATATGCTCGTAATAAGACGTATATATTATGAAAATATACATAGTCACAATATATCAATTGAAAAAGAAATAAAATCAGAAAAATGCGAATGCGATTATCAAAAAGATATTTTTTTGAATTTTTGATGTTGAAATAATTATTGATGTTGAAATAATTATTTATATTTAATTAAAGTATTTTACCATATTATAGAAAAATAAATACTTGCTTTTTATTCTTTTTTCATAAAAATATGAATTTATTTTGAAAAATTATTTAAGGTCGGGGAGCACCGAAAAATAATTAATGGAAATAGAGAGAGCCAAATTAGGTGTCAACAGTTGCATTGTGGTATTTTTGGCGTGTAGGGGGTGATTGACATGAATTTTGATGCATTTTGATACCATTTGTATGATATTCTGGTTTTTGGAGGCTTTGAGAGCCTTATTTTGGACTTCTATGGCTATCTTTTGATCCATTCAATGAATGACTGAACGGCTTACACCAGCAGGTCCGAAATATCAATTTTAGGGTGATAACATGTTTGGTGTGATTTCTTGGTTTTTAAATCTCATTTTGATCCTCAGTTTGGAAAATTATGATTTGGGGTTTCAGGGGTTAATTTTATAAAAATGTCGTTTCTCCAAAATTTTGATACTGTCATTGAGCCCCGAGCGTCGAATTCAGTGTGATTATATAGTTCATTTGCGTAAATCAGACTTCGAATGAATCTCGAGCACCCCTTTTATGTCCGTTTTGGGATTTAAAAACCTGGTGCACCAGGTTGCTGGTGCAACCTGGAAAATAAAGGGTAAAACTCATTTGAGGATCCCGATTTATGCTTTAAATACCTGGTAACCTGGTGCAAGTATAAATATCCCCCTTTTGCCCGATTTTGCTCATTCTTTCACCTTGTGTCTTGAGAGTTAAACGTTAAAATAATGTGAGTGCTTAAAGTGAAGCTTGTGGGTGCTTGGGAAGCTAGATTAATGTCTCTTTCTTGATTCTTTTACGTATTTAAGGTGAAATTTCATCCTTTTCTTACTTTAATTCTTGATTTAATTTTTTAAAACCCCCAAAATCTTATTACTTGATTTATCTCTAAATTTTACTTCTTTTCACTTGAATAATATTGCTAATCCTATAATTACTAGTTTTTCATCAATTTAACCTTCAAAACAACTTAATTCTTTATTTTAATACGAATCTCAAAGATTTTATTCGATAAAGCTCAAAAATATTTTTTTTTATTTGAACCTCATTTTTTACTCAATTTGACTTGGGTTTTAAGCTGTAGATTCCTAAAAGTATGAGAAATATATTTTTGAAGTAAACTTATGATTTTGCCCTTATTTTTCAAAAATTCGTTCTGGCAGTCCATTTTGACCCTGAACCAAAAGTAGGCAATATGTGTATTATTGGCTTTGTTTTGATACGTAGATTCTATATTTCTTGGTTTTATTTAATTTTGGATTGTTCATGAGGAGTAGGACTTAGGGATTGAAGTGTAGCAGACCGATTTTGACCTTCGCAGTAGGTTATGTCTTAACTCTTCAGATTGGGCTGAGTAGTTAATTTGTATATTAAAATGCATGTTAAGGGCAAGAACTAATCATGAAATATGGATATCTATATGTTGTACCCATGTGGGGGCCTAAATATGATGTAATTGTTGAATCTGAGATATCATGTGATATGTGAGACTGTGCAGGATTATTATGTGATATTGATAGCCTGGAATACATGCGAATAAGTGTATTGTGTTTTTAGGGATGCCTATTGTGGTGCCTTTGGTTTATTGTTATATATTCATACTTTGTGGGCTTATTAATCAACAACAATAACAACAAACCCAGTGTATTGCCACATAGTGGGGTCTGGGGAGGGTAGAGTGTACGCAGACCATATCAATACCTCCAAAGAAGTAAAGAGGCTATTTCTGATAGACCTCCAGCTTAGAATTGATAACAGTATAGCAAATTACAAAACATAAATGCGTATAGACTAGTACATTATGCAAAATACGCTAACACCGGTATCCACAAGGTAATATAACAACCACCAGATACTACTAAAAAACTATCAACCAAAAACATAAACATCACTTAACACCTATGAACAAGAAGCTTCAAACACAAATAAAGAAACGCTCCCACCCCCTAACCCTCTACCCTTCACATCCTCTACACCTTTCTATCAAGGGATATGTCCTCTATCAGCTGTAACTGCTCCATATCATGCCTAATTACCTCCCTCTAATATTTCTTCGGCCTACCTCTACCCTGCCTAAAACCATCTATAGCCAGTGACTCACACCTCCACACTGAAGTATCAGAGCCCCTCCTCATCACGTGTCCAAACCAACATAACTGCACTTCTCGTATTTTGTCCTCCACCGAAGCCACCCCTACTTTCTCTCAAATAATCTGATTCCTTACCTTATCTTTCTTAGTATGGCCATACATCCATCGCAATATCTTCATCTCTACCACCTTTAACTTCTGGATGTAGGAGTTCTTAACTGGCCAATACCCCAATCTATACAACAAAGCCGGTCGTACTGCCACTCTGTAGAACTTACCTTTAAGCTTCGGAGGTACCTTTTTATAACATAAAAGCCCAAAGTGAGCCTTCATTTGAAAAATTTATGGATAGTGGAAATAGATAATGGATATTGGCTCACGTGATCGTGGAATTGTAATATTATGGTTGGTTGTGGAAATACATCATGTGGATTGGCTATGAAAATACACTATGTAGATTGATTGTGAAAATACTCATTTTGAATGGTTGTGAACATTGCATCATCATTCTCATATCATCATACGTATCATTTCACTTGCTTGTTTTATTGCTTTATATTTACTTGTTGTCATGTATATGTACTTGATTTGTGTCTTATGTATGTGCTTGCAAATAGTGAAAATATTAGAAATACTAGGAATACTAAAAATATGGGATACTTGAAAAATACTGAATATTTGTATTGGATATTAGATATTATGGACCATCTCTGAAGGATTATGCCGAAGAAGACGTGATGAATGTGTGTGAACCTCAAGGCTATGTGCCAACCTCGTGCATCATCATCATCTTATACATTGCATTTGATTTATTGAGTTGATGTTGTGATTGAATTTACGTATTGAATTATTGTATATCTACTTGCTATATATTTTGTTACTTATACTTGACCTTCTTGTATATGCATATTTATCTTTGTTTATACTTGTGTTACACTTGCTGTATTGTTGTTGTATTTGTGATATATATCTTAAAATTATTAGTGCAAGTGGTATGGGCTATTGTTGGGACATTTTTTAGATTGCAGGTGACGTGCCATTAGTGTATACTTTGTATTCTTTATTTCTACTTTTCTCGATCGGCCTTTGATACCTATTAAGTACAAGTGGACCATACTCACTTCTACTGTACCCTTCTGGTGTAGCATCAGGTTCGGGTGTGCTCCACATTGCTGAACTCGGGCGATTGTTAGAGCTTTCAAGGTAGTTGATAATTTTTAGTCATCCAAATGTCTTCTACTACCTTTTATCATATACTATATCTTTACTTTTATTTCAGAGATAGAGGTTCTCTTTTATATTTGGATATCTTATGTATTTCCTTTGATTTAAGTTGTACTAGATACGTTCTTGTATTGTTGACACCTGGCTTTAGGAATTATGATTGCATTGTTATGTTTCTTTCTGCATTTATTATACTTGTATGGTTTGAATTTGTTCTAGAAGCCTTACCTTAGGGTTATTTCTGTATTTTTAACCTTCGTGTATCGGTTTATGTGATATTCTTACTTGTCAAGGCTCACTGCGACAAGTGCTATCATGACCTATCAATTTTAGGTCATGACAAATTGGTATTAGGGCAACTAGGTTTCAATGGTGTAAGAATGAGATATTTGATAGAGTCTTGTGGATTGGTACGCAAATATCCATATCTGTCTTCTAGAGATTATAGGATGTCTTTAGGAAACTTCTCTTATTTTATTCCTTACCATGCGAAGTTCTTTCATATTTTGTGTTCTGAGATGTGTTTCACTCTTTTGGCATAGATGGTGTTGACTAAGTCCCACGAGGTTAAAGATGCAGAACCTACTTATGGAGAGAGAGTTCAGTCAAAAGGACAAGCCTTGAGTTATGGATAGACTCAAGAGAGGGGACGGGCTTGTGGTTCAGCCCCGTCCAGGGGACTCTTCCCTGAGCCTCGTATTGAGAAGGTTGGAGGTGTGGGTTCTACTCTAGTTCTTTAGAGTTTGTCTGCCCCAATATTAGAGGGATTGTTGGTGTATTAGCTGACCCATTTAAAGGGTTCACCTTTGGTTATGCCGGGTGTTCCTCTAGTTCAGAGTGTGGATCCTCCTGTTGCACCTACTTCTATTTTGAGTACTCCTCAGACCCTGAGTTCTATTCCTGTTTCTACACCTACATCTAAGCATGGTATTTTGAGATTGAGAGTTTAGCCTTCGCATATGTTACCTCCTCAGATGGGATCTTAGCCTGCTAGATTCACTATGCCTCCTCTTTCTACAAGTACTCTAGTGTCTTATGATGATTAAAAGAGGTTTGAAAGATTTACTCATTTGGGTTCTCCTAGAATTAGTGGTAATATGGGCGAGGATGCCTATGAGTTCTTGATTATTGTCATGAGAAGCTGCATAACTTTGGTTCTCTTGAGTCGCATAGAATGGGTTATACTACCTATTAGTTGAGAGATACCACGAGAGATTGGTGGAGATCGTTTCTTAGTTGTAGACCTCTTTATGATCTTGAGTTGGCTTAGGATCTGTTCACTGATGCCTTTTTGGAGAGATTTATGCCATATAGTTTGAGGGATCAGATATGTGATGAATTTTACCGACTAGAGAAGGACTTCATGACTGCAGTAGATTATGAGGTATGCTTTCATGCCTTGTCCTAATATTTCTATGCTAGTATTTTCACCGAGTCTGAGAAGATTCAAAAGTTTGTAAAGGGTTTGGATATCTCTCTTTAGTTTGCTATATCTCAGACGGTTATTTTTGAGGCATATTTCAAGAGTATTGTAGATCATGGAAAGATGACAAAGGGTATTCTTTGAGTATCTTAGGGTGGCACCAAGAAGGTGCATTATTTTGGTGAGTTTAGATTTTGGTTGTAGAGATTTTAAAGGTTCTCATAGTTATCAAGGTAGGCCATTACATGTGGCCTTACAGTGTTCAGGTGGTTGATCTTCGGGTTCAATAGTCAGGGTGGCCATTCGAGCCCAGCGGTTCCTTCTCCTATTGGTGTATTCCAAGAGTAAGGCTGATCATGAAGAGCATTTGCGGATTGTTCTTCAGAGATTGAGGGATGAGAAGTGTTATGCAAAGTTCTCTAAGTACAAGTTTTGGTTGTAGTTTATTTCTTTCTTGGGTTATATAGTGACTAAGAAGGGTATTATGGTTGATCCAGCCAAGGTTGCAGCGGTTCGTGATTGGTCTAGACCTGTTTCGCCTATCAAGATTCAGAGTTTTATTAGCTTAGCAGGTTATTTTGGGAGTTTTGTTGAGGGGTTCTTGTCTATTGTAGCTCCGTTGACTAAGTTGACTCAAAAGAAGATTTCTTTTCAGTGGTCCGATGCTTGTGAGGCAAGCTTTCAATAGCTCAAGGATTTATTGACTTCAGCTCCTATTTTGTCTTTGCCTAAGAAGGGCGTGGGCTTTATCGTGTTTTGTTATGCTTCAATTGTTGGATTGGGTGTTGTGTTGATGTAGGAGAGCAAGGTAATTGCATATGCATCTCATCAGTTGAAGCCCCATGAGAGGAATCATCCTACCTATGATTTGGAGTTGTGCACGGTTTTGTTTGCTTTTAAGTTATGGAGGCACTACTTGTATGGAGTCCATTGCGAGATTTTCTTGGATCATCATAGCCTTCAGTACTTCTTCACCCAATGAGATCTTAATATGAGACAACGTCGTTGGTTAGAGTCGCTTAAGGATTATGACTTGACCATTCTTTATCATCCGGGCAAGGCTAATATGGTTGCAGATGCCTTGAGCCGAAAGTTGACTAGCATGGGTAGCTTGGTGCATCTTTTGACCCAAGATAGGACCTTGGCCTTAGAGGTTCGGTGTTTAGCTAACCAGACTTGGGCTTGTTTTGGCATTTGTGGAGGCTAGATCTTCTATGATAGAAGAGATTGAGTGGGGAGATAAGAAAGCCTCACTTGATTTAGATAGAGTTTTACGGATTGGAGGCCGAGTTTGTATGATGAGAGTGGGTGACTAGATTAGGTTGATCTTGGAGGAGGCCCATTATTATAGATATTCTATCCATCCAGGTATGACTAAGATGTATCATGACTTGAGACATTACTACTGGTGAGGTGATATGAGGTGAGTATAGAGAATTTTATGGCTCGTTACCTATGTTGTTAGCAGGTGAAGGCCGAGCATATGAGACCTAGTGGTTTTCTTCAGAGGTTATCCATTCCCAAGTGAAAGTGGGAACAGATTACTATGGATTTCGTGATTGGGTTGCCTCGTACTTCCCATGTATTTGATATTGTTTTGGTTTGCATAGATTGATTGACCAAGTCTTAGTATTTACTTTTGGCCCAGGTCTTTTTCAGTGCTGAGAGGTTAGTTCATATCTATATTCATGAGATTATGCGACTACATGGTGTACTGGTGTCTATCATTTCAGATCGGGGTTTGTGATCGCTTCATACTTTTGGAAGACTTTTCAGGATGAGTTAGGTACTCAGGTTGATCTTAGCATGGCCTTTTACCCCAGACTGATGGTTAGTCAGAGCGAACTATTTAGGTTTTGGAGGATATGCTCTGCGCCTATGTGATGGATTTTGGTGGCTAGTGGGATCAACATTTGACTTTAGCAAAGTTTGCATATAATGATAACTACCATTCTAGTATTGATATGGCTCCTTTTGAAGCATTGTACGGTGGGCATTGTCGCTCACCAGTGGGTTGGTTTTATGTTTCTGAGGTCAAACCTCGAGGTACAGACTTGCTTTGTGAGTCTCTTAACAGATTCTGGATTATTCAGGATAGACTTAGAGCGACTCAGAGTAGGCACAAGTGCTATGTAGATCGTAGGCTTTGTGCCTTGAGATTTAGTGTTGGTAATCATATTTCCCTTCGAGTTTCACCCATGAAGAGTGTGATGAGGTTTGGGAAGAGGGGCAAGCTTAGCCCCAAGTATATTGGTCCATTTGATATTCTTTGGACAGTTGGTGATGTGGCCTATGAGTTGGCTTTACCCCTAGATTTATCAGTTGTTCATCCAGTTTTTCATGTTTCTATGCTTCGCTGTTACATTTCTCATGAGTCTCATGTTATCCGTTGGGATTCGATTAAGTTAGATAAGTGATTGTCTTTTGTGCTCCATTTTGGATAGCGATGTTAGATGATTGTGCTTTAAAGTTATCTGTGAGGTTAAGGTTCAGTGTTGACATCGACCTGTAGATGAGGCTATGTGGGAGGTCGATTCTGATATGCATAGTTCATATTTCCAGATCTTCGTTGATTCAGGTATTTCTTTGCCTTAGTTCGAGTATGAATTAGATTTTTAGTGGTGGATGATGTAACGACCTAAAAATTTAATGAAATATGTAAAATATGTATTTTTATGTGATTTAACTGTTTTACCCCTCCCGAGATCACACGTTTGATAATATATGTATTCTATGGTTAGATACTCCTTAAAATAGTTAAAACAAGGATAAACAAACAAATAAATATGATAAGAAATCCAAACAAACTCAATTCCAACCAAAAATAAACTTGTTCTTGGCCTTAACCCCAGAAAGGAGGCGTATAGCCACTAATAGACATAATCGTAATCAATATTCTTGAATACATGATATAATCCATTAAAAAGATAAATTAAAGAGATATAATCCCTAAAAGGGGTGTTGATCAGCCCCTCTCTAAAGCTCCAAGATGTCTAAGGTGAATAACAATAAGTTCAAGTGTCCTATTTATAGGACAAGGCTTTTAGCTGTCGGTGGAACAAGGGGTGCGTCGCGGGGGTCATTCTGATGGAATGGGGGTTACACCGCGAGATAATAGCAATGTAAAACTGTTTTGGGCCAATTAGGAAGCTTCCTATTCATATCACGCGCCCCACATCCCTTTCTAAGGTCCTACATGCATGGGTGGCTTCCAAAGTGTCCATTTTATGTCAAGTTGTGTCTTGTGCTTCTGTTGATCCATTCCCAGACTTGTGGTGTTGTTTCCACTTTATTTACAGCTCTTATATCATTAATATATAATAATAATCAACTCAAAAATCATTATATATCATTAAACACCACTGATTAGAGCTCAAAACAACACAATATCAAGAACGGTGAACTAGAAACTCGATCTAAGACTATGCTTTCCCACGTTGATCTTTAAATCATTGTTTTGACTCTTGGATTGATTCACTTGACCCTTGAATATTATAAACAAGTTTTTACACACATAATTACACAATAATACAATTTGAAACTCATTGAACACAATAGAATCCATCGAGATCAACTAGACAAAAACCTGTCTCAAGCTAGTAACACTAGTGTTTACATTTGAACTCTAAGTAACTAATTTAAGTATAAACTTATTTGAAAGACACCATAAAAATTGTAATCAAATACTTAGACACTTAGATGCTAAATTATATCAACATTCACTCATTAATCACACCAAAAATCCTAAAAACAAGGCTAAATAAGCTAGGATAACAACACTAAGGCACATAAATGCGCCTCACATCACCACCCCACACTTAAAAACTTGTTCGTCCTCGAACAACTCTTTACGATAAGAATCATATGATTATGTGATCCTACACTTCTACTACACGTATGACACTTAAGCTAGTACTATAATGACTACACGGAATGTAAGTTTCTACACTAAGCATGTTACATACACAATTGCCAGTTCAAGAATACTACTTCAAAACATCGTAGCCTCAAGAATTGACTCACCTAGTTAGAAAACTCATGCACATTGTTCAATCAAATACATCATATAATTCACCCAGCATTCATCAAACGTGTGCCCTCACAAAAAGAGAGTTACCCATAATCACTCACAATCATTCAATCCATAACAGAATAGGTACAAGAATCAAATTGCGCTCACTCTCACAAAGAATTCACTAGTTACAATTGATGAACCATAGTCTTTCCCTTAGTGTAGTACTCCACTAATATCAAAATGTTAAGCTTAGGATCAAATAGGTCTTTAATGGTTGTAATGTAAGCTAAAGGATGAGTAGGAACTATTCTGGCCAATAATTGTGACTATCTTCCCAAGCGCTTTAATACATCACCATATACAATTAAAACCAATCTCCAACAACCAACATTCACCTCTACTACCTTCACACATCTTTTGTTTAACCCCATATCATTAAGCTCATTCACATATAATATGGTGGGAGTATTTTTTATTCACAACTTATTCAATTTGAACAAATTTGTTTTCTTTACATTACTCAACTCCCAACCACAACACATAACATTTTTACACACTAATAACTATCACTTTAGGGCTTCAATTTCACCTTTCTCCTACTTGAGTTTCCAACTCCTCACTCAATTAATTTTACCCTAAAGGGCTTTGGAGCTTTTAGATCAAATTAATGTCAATAAAATAAGGGAATTAGGATACATATGAGGATGCCAAAGGGTAAGCTAAAGGGTCAATGGGGTTAACTAGGATAATGCACAAGGGTAGGTAAAAAAGAAGGTATAAACTTGGCTATCAAAGAAATTCCTATATCATCTCCTAAACACACCCTCTTTATTTTTCTTTGCGCACACACCAGGAAAGTTATAGACATCAAATGCAACAAGGAATATACTACAACCTCACATCACACATGGCACATGCTCAACTCAAGTAGGATGATCATAGACTCTCAACCAAATAATAGCATGAATTCCAATTAAGCCAACAAGTACACGAGTCATAAACATGAGCATGGGAGTCTCAATAGTATCAATTCACACAATTAACATGCTTTTTACCATCAAAATACTTTCATCATACAATCAAATATAGAACCAACAAGAATATCTCACTTATTCCTAATACAAAATTTTTTAAATTTACACTAAAAATGGGAATTTCCCCACCCCACACTTAAAAATCTTTTTTTCTCCCACATTATACTTAAAAGTAGAGATAGAAAATACTCTCTGAGGCTTCTAGGCCTAGCTAGTGGCATCTTTACACATCAAGGGGGTCCGGGGACCCGACACTTAGTCTTTGCCATGCTCCTTAGCTCAGGTTTCAAGTACTCATACTTCCCATCAACTTATGACTTAACAAAAATAAAAACTAGTAAAGTAAAAACTAAAATACTATAAATAAAACAAACCTTAACTTGGGTTGCCTCCAAAGCAGCGCCTGATTTAGTGTCGCAGCACGACCCAATTAACTTTTTCCTCCACCTTGAGGATATGAATTTCACCCCTAAATTCACATCCATCTTTTTGCTTTGCGCATAGGGTGGTGGTACCAAGATTGAGGAATCGAGTAATGGATGGTGTATGGTAAACCACTCAACCTTGAAGTGAGTTGTGTTTTTATATTGCTTATCTGGTGCAAAATTAAGAATATAGGATTCCTGTTCCTCCTTTTCACATTATCCTACCATTGTAGATGATTTCACAGACAAGACATCATCTAAACATAATATAGAGAAGTGCTTTAAGTGAGGCCCAACCAATCCCACTTCAAAATTTACACAATCCACAACACCCGCACTCTTATCCACATTTTTAATTTCAGTCTTAAGAGAAAAATGACAACTAAATAGCTGCGATTCTTATTTCTATTCCACATATTGGCTAGATTCCTTCTTTGCTTTACTCAGCCGCTGTGGAGATGGTAGTGGTGGTATCTCCTTAACCTATTCAACAATTTTAGTTTTTGAGTACTAAAACTTCCTCCAATTATCACCAACTTTGTCTGTATTTGGTTGGAGAGTCAACTCTACATATATCTCATTAGTTGTCTTTGGAGGTTCTTCATTCAGTTCTTTATCATTTCTCAAAGTGATTTCCACTACTTGGTTAGAAGGTTGTGTCACTTGGAAAACCACCTTGAGTCCTGGTATTTTCTACCTACTAGATCTACCCAGCTGATTCTCCAACTTCTTTGTAGCCACTTGCTAGTTCTTCATGTCTGTCGCCAACTGTACATAAGATGCTAAAATTTATTTTACAATCTCTTCCATATTGCTAGTTTGAGTCGTGGCCCAATTTCCTTGATGCTGCTACTGCTGAAACCGTTACCACTAGTTGTTCCATAATTGAATTGGTAGATGAGTCTTCCACGTTTGATGGTAGTTGTTCACATAATATGTCCTTTGAGAATAGCCCCACAAATATTTCTGAATCGGGATTGACAAAACACCTAGCTGCAGAATTATCACTGTTATCATAAACTATACACCAACTTGTGATCTACTCTATAGATAGGAAAGTACCTACCTCATATTATGATGTTCCCATCGATGCGTTTTCATTAAAATCTGGACAAAAATCCTCTCGATAGGGTCCCCCACCAAAATAATAAGAATCGTCATCACTCGAAATCCATCTATCTCAGGATGACATATCCAAAAGTGTGATGAGAAAAAGTAAAAGAAACTCAAAATAAAAATTACTAAACTATGTAAAACTCAATATAGCTAAACTAAAGACAATATAGTTGCATATTTACAAGTCCTCGACAATGATGCCAAAAACTTGTTGCGCCCAAGCACACAATGCAAGTGTACGTGGTCTCACCAAGTAATACAGTCGCTCAAATAAAGCAGAATATCAACCCCTCAGAGACTTATGTTCAGAAACTATCAAATTCTAGTTTAAAAATTGAGATTAACTAGTGCAATCATAACAAAAAGTGTTTTAAAAGTTATAATTAAAAGTAAACTAAAGTAATGCAGACAAGTAAAGACTTTGGACAATTAATGGATGAAAATCTGGGGTTAAAGAACTACGAACAATCATACTATGCTATTGAACTTCATTCGTTAGATTACTTATCTTGGTTGTTGATTCGTAGGGTTTATCGCATGATCTTGGTCTCTCGACCTCTAATCGTCTACCTAACTTGGATATTACAACTACATTGTTGAGCGGGGATGTAATAATCCAATTAGATACATGAAGTTATTATCCTACATGTGAATCAAGAAAGGATTCTAGGTATATACCTATCCTAGAAACTAATTTAAATTCCTTATTTTATAAAAGAATAAGAACCTTACTCTATTTATCCCCACGTTCTATCTTCCTATTCCCCATCTCGAGATCACAAGGTTGATAATATATGTATTCTAAGGTTAGATACTCCTTAAAATAGTTAAAAAAAGGATAAAAAACAACTAAATATGATAAGCAATCCAAAAAACTCAATTGAAAGAGAAAATAAATATGTTCTTAGCCTTAACCTCGGAAAGGAGGCGTTTAGCCACTAATAGTCATAACCGTAATTAAGATTCTTGAATACATGATATAATCCATTAAAAAGCTAAATTAAAGAGATATAATAACTAAAAGAAGTTTTGATCATCACCTCTCAAAATCTACTAGACGTCCAAGGTGAATAACATCAAGTTCAAGTGTCCTATTTATAGGACAAGGCCTTTTGTCATTGGTGGAACAAGGGGCGCGTCGCGATGGTCATTCCGCGGAGATGGGGGTCTCTTCGTGGTCTTATAGCGAGGGAACAATGTTTTTGGTTCCTTAGAAAGCTTCATATTCATAGTATATGGTCCACATCCCTTTCTAAGGTCCTACACGCGCTGGTGACATCCAAAGTGTCCATTTTACATCCAGTTGTGTCTTGTGCTTCTGTTGATCCATTTCCAGCCTTATGGTGTTGTTTAAACTTGATTCTCAGCTTTTATATCATTCATATGTCATAATAATAAACTCATAGAGCATTTTATATCATCAAACACCACGTATTAGAGCTCAAAACAACACAATATCAAGAATGGTGAACTAGAAACTCAAGCTAAGACTAGGCATGCCCATGTTGATCTTGAACTAATTGTTTTTACTTTTAGCTTGATTCAATTGACTCTTGAACATTATTAAAAAGTTTTTACACACATAATTACACAATAATACCATTAGGAACTCATTAAATACAATAGAATCCATCAAGATCAACTGGACAAACACCTAGCTCACGCTAGTACACTAGTTTTCACATTTGAACTCTAAGCGACCAATTTAAGTATAAACTTATTTGAAATACACCATGAACATTGTAATCAAATAATTAGAGACTTATATGCTCAATTATATCATTGTTCACTCATTAAGAACATAAGAAGTCCTCAAAATAAGGCTAAACAAGCTAGGATAACAACACTAAGGCGCATAAATCCACCTCATATTATTGATGTTGTGGGCTACTATTGTGGGACATTTTCTGATTGAAGGTGACATGCCCTTAGTGTGTATTTTGTATGCTTTATTTTATACTTTGATCGATCGGCCTATGATACCTCTTGAGTACAAGTGGACCGTACTCACTCCTAGTGTACCTTTCTAATGCAGCTTTAAGTTCGGGTCCACCCCACGTTGCTTGACTCGGGTGATTGCTGGAGCTTTTAAGATAGTTGATGATTTTCAGACATCCGGATGTCTTCTGCTACCTTTCATTATAGACTATGTCTTTACTTTCATGTAAGAGACAGAGTTTCTCTCTTATATTTAAATATCTTATGTATTTTTATGGATTCGAGTTGTACTAGATACATTCTTATACTGCTGACACTTGGTTAGGGGAGTTGTGGATGCATTGTTATATTTCTTTCTACATTTATTATGCTTGTATGGTTCAACTTCATTCCAGAAGCCTTACCTTGGAGTTATTTCTATCCTTTTTCCTTCATGTATCAGTTTGTGTGATAGTCTTACTTGTTATGGTTCACCACGATAAGTGCCATCATGACCTAGCAATTTTGGGTCGTGGCATAAGTCTTTGGAGGGATTAGTTTTTATATTTGGTCTTTTTCTCTCTCTCATTTAATATATTATATACGATTCCTTTTTGTTAATCACTTATCATTGCTACTGTTATCATTATATATAGTTTTTTTCTGGCTTCCAACCATTAATCTGTTACCAATCGTTTCGAGTTATGGCTTGGATTGCCTACTGGTGGGATAAGGTAGACGCCATCATTACTTGATAAATTTAGTCATGACATATCATTTACTAAAAAAGTGATCAAAAGGAATATGTGACTCATCTACCAACATATAAGGGATAGGATTCAAATTCTCGCTCCATGAGAGAGGTCCAAAATAATTGATTGCATGATTTGTGTAACACAAAATTGAAGGAGACTAACTCTTATTCAATTAAAGGATATTATTCATGTTACCATCCTGCATCATTAGTTTCTTTTTTACTACAACATGGACCCTTCAATCTATTACGTTAATTTTTTCTTTGATATCATAATTCGGAAAGTAAGAGTATTTGTTGAGGTGCTTAAATTTGAATATTTGAACTTTTGAAAATAAAAGTTATGTATCTAGACAATCTAAGAAAGTTGTTTGAGTAGTTCAAAACCATTATAAACTCCTTCGAGGACCCTTACAGAACTAACATGAAACTTACTATATAATTTGACATTTTCTAACAAATATCACCCAATTTGTGTTTACGTACAAAATATCATGAATGCACTTTACATAAATTTTATATTTTACCTTTCTTTAAAAATGCACTATGGATACACTTTTTTCCATTTCTTCTTCAAGACAGTGAATCATTTGTTTTCATGCATTTGATGTTGCAGGTGATCCAGACAAATGTCTTATTGTCAGGACCCAACACTATCCTTTTAACTTGCCCCAACTCAACTTAAATCATTCGGTAAAATATAATAGAATTAACTCTGTGTGTGTATGTATGTATGAGTGCAGAACCATCTCCAAAGAACAAAACAAAGAACAATCAAGAAATAGAGGCAGAGGCGGCTCAAACTTATTAGTGGCCTAAGACGGAAATCAAATGGAGCCCTTAAGTTTTTTAGAAGAAAATAATTTTTTAAATAAATTCTATTTTTAAAATCATATGATACTTAATCATATAATCTATGCATTAATCTTTGTTAACATAATACTTTAGATATATAAACTTTTCTAATAATTCTTTTCTTTTTTATATAAAAGTATATTTTTTCTCCAATTAATATTTAATATTGTTCTCAAAAAAGTATATAATTTATTAACGTTAAAGAACAAGGCCCCTCAAATTTGGGGGCCTAAGGCGGTCACTTTTTTCTTAATGAAGTAGAGCCACCCCTGAATAGAGGGAGAAAGAGTAGCTCCGGACGCCAGGAGCTCACCCCAAGTCTCTAATCCAAGATAGCTTTGCACGATACAAACTTCAATAACAAGAATTCGTACCATGATCTGTAAGATGCATAAGTGTAGTATGATTACAAAACACAAGGTACTCAGTAGGCATCGATCGACTGAGCTTTAAAGATAATGCAAGTATAAATAGTATAAAATGAAAATAACTACCTTAGGGTAGTAAAATACATATATTAAGTAACCAAAAAGGGAGGTAAAAATAGCATGATATAACGAGCATACAATACTATAAGTAAAATAAATGGGAGACAACTACTGGAAAGAAGATTAACTAAGCACCTAAAAGAAAGTGTACGCCTGTCGAAGCTAGCCTAACCGTCTAGTATGACAAGAATCAAACTTAAAGGGATAACAAAAATAACATATTCGACTACCTACTACGGTAATAGAGTAGTAGAGTGAACTAACACCAGAGCCATAAATGCTAAAAGGAAGAGTCCACAATGCATACCTCAATCGTCGGTACACCCTCAATAACTAACCTATCACGAGCTATGCAATAATGTGAAGAAAAAAAGTACAATAAGAAGATTTAATAATAACCTAACAAGGCTTCCATAAGTCCAAAAGGTACACAAAATCAGATAAAACTCCAACTGGCCCCTATAAGCATAATGAATGCCAATTCGCTAATATAACCTATCCGAATCCCATAATCTCGAAAGCACCAAATAGAAAACATATTGACGATAAGTGATATATATAACTGAATAAATGTCATGTAAAACCAGGTGATGAGACATACAATAAGTACCATATACAATATAAGTGTATAAACCTCCTCCAGCTCAGTAGCTTGCAAGGCAGGACCTATAGTGCCACTCTCCTTTGACACTATGGCTCATAGACAGGGAGGTCACAAAGGACTTGAAATATGTATACACTATCTAGTACCTAACCAAAAGTTCCATATAATAATCATTGACAAGCATGTGTATGAAGGGTGCGCGAACTCAAATTAGGACTAAAATAATGGGCTGGAATAGACTATAGTCTATGTCGGAGAAAGTGATAGAAAATCAAGCCTGAACACCCACAGATAAAGGTTATAGAAAACCTACAACAGGGAATAAATATAGCCAATGTTTAGTAGTAGAACCAGAGCAAATATAATACATTATAATCTTAAATCCATCATCCAATAGTAAAGGTGGTATGATCTCAATTTTAAGAAGAAAGTTTATAGGTGAAAAACATGTGTAAAACCCTTTGGAAAATCATAGTGAAAATGAGTGTTTTAAAATAGTTCATGGGTGAAAAATTAGTCTATTTTTGCAACCGTAATGGAAATCCATGTTTTTTTATTAAAATAGTATCACAATGCATGAGTATGTCATGTGAAGAGATGCATGCCATTGTCAGTATTCAAACAAGAACATAATCGTACGTCTATGTATAAACAAGTATCACTAGCCTTCAGATATAAGTATTATAATTTGGAACTTTAACCGAGTCATAACTAAGGCCTCGAGCCCAATAATATGTAAATCATATATAAATATACCAACTGGGGAAAAGAATAACAAAAATCTATGTTAATAGATTCCAACCAACAATAGACATCATCACCCATACGAAGTATCATGATAATTAATAAGAAGCAACTACGATAGTGTCAACCCTAATGTGAAATGCAATTTCTAGTCTACGGTAAGGATTCCCAACCTAGTTGTAACACTGTGGAAACCTTATAAGCATTTATCAGCTAATCTTAACACCAGGGTAAGCATTTGAAACTCTAAGTCCACTAAGGAGGGTAAAGACGAGAAAAGAAGGGTAAATTAGTCATAAGACTAATTCAAAACCCCTAATTCATGTAATGTATAATAAAAACCATTTAATTGAGAAAAATAGAACATGGCCTACTTAGATGTTGAACTGCAGCCTCGGGCCACCCATGAGCTGCTCATCTAATTTACACAATCTTTAAAAATCTATCGCGCTATTAAAAATTAATCTTCATATCATTACGAGTAAAATATAACTCATATTACAAATTAATACTTTGGAATGAAACTAGATCAATATTAAATAGTGAGGCCCACTTATGATTTATATAAATTGAACCCGTAATTAGTTCCTCATAGAACAAGCTGTAACACCCCGAGTCTGTACCCCGGACACTACACGATGCTCATAATCCTGAAGGACCACAAGCTAACCCATGACTGGTACCTGCTATAATAACTAAATAATAATACTGTACTGTGCGGAAAACATGTCATAAGGTTCAATACTGTAATAAAATTGAATGGGGTATAACAATTCTAAAACTAAAACATCTGTCTAAAAATACTCTAGTCTGAAAAAGCCTCTAAACTATCTGAAATATGAAGTTGATGGGACAAGTCCCCAACTAACTCTAAACTATTGAAATAAGTTGAACTATCAAATTAATCATCATGTCCTCAAACTAAGAGGACTCACCAGTAACTCTGTCAGCTGAATATCTAAACTGCTAAGTTGACTGGGAGCCCGTACGTCTGAACCTATGATATAAAACATCATAGCACAAAATAAAGGTATGCATCAGTACTTTGAATGTACTGATATACAAAGTGAGGTAGGCTGAAATGCATGGGTTCATATGCATGAACAATACTGACTGAGTGATGTGAGTATAACTAAATAAGAATACATGCATGAATATGTAAATTGTAACTAAGAATGTGATAAAACTAGGATACCGAATCTAAATACTGATTAACTGATATCTGAGTATACTGATACTGAATTACTGATAACTAAATGACTGTATCTGATAGTCTTAATTCTGTGAAACTATACTGAGTTCTATACTGAACAGAGTGACTGTGTATGACAGTCTTGAATTTGTCGAACTTAATTGAGTTCTGTACTGATACTAAATCTAAAATTGAGATTGTAGAAGGTAATTATCTAACCGATATGACCCTTTCTAAATAGATTGGGGTCTAACCTGTAACCCCAGTTGGAAGGGTGCCAATACCGTGCCACGGGTAAAGGAAAATTGTAAGTTAACTCTTTCTGATAGGAAGATCTTTCGTCAACCCTTACTGGCAGGAAAACTCGAATGAGATATATTAACTCTCATAATATCTGCTAGGAAAATATCTCAACCTACGCTAGCTACGTAGTTCTGTAACACAGGGATTGCTACTAAGGGTCAAACCCTCTGCTGGCAGGAATGCTCCCATCCCTGGGTTAACTCGATGCTGAATCCTACTCCTAACTAAATAGACACTGAACTGATTTCTAGTTCATACTAGGCTTGACTGAACTGTTGCTGATTATACTATCTAACTAAACTGGACTTAGTTCACTGAGTTTCGTTGACTGATGGACTACTACTGAATTCTATTAACAGGCTGAATTTACTAAGGTCTGAACTGAATACTAAACTAGACTATGCTAATACTGAATCTACTGAGTTTTTTTGGAGTTTTGTAACTAACTGAGAGTACTACTGATCGTGACATGATTGATACTATCCTGAGACTGACCATGGCTCTAGGTAATCAACTAAATTATCGGGTATTAAATACACCCAGGACTCGATAGCATAAATTATAAGACAAGGCACAATATCAAAACATAATAAATAACTACTTGATCATCATTCATTCATTGGTACCTTATAGCAAACACTTGCATGACATGAACTTGAATATATGCTGACATGATATAATTTCACTATTCTACTCACATAAATAATTCATCAAACACTTGAAGGACATTATCTATGCACATGACACTAAAACAATATGTAAGCATCATAGTTCAATTCCACATTTACAACTTCAAGGGTTTCAACATGGTTTCACATGATAATACACATATATCAGTCAATTCCACATGAATCTTGTCGTAAATCATGAACTAGAAACCCCATTAACATGGTAATTATGAACAAATTCAAATTCCACCATGAAATTCACCAAACTCATAAACCTGTAGTTAAAAAGGGTTCTTGAACTCCAAGGGTAGAAGGGAACCCTTGGATGAATACTTGACATACCTTGGTTGCTAAATTCCTGAAGAACAATGGTGTAAATCCTGAGCCTTGTCCTTGAAATTAAATCACCTAGGGTTCTTTTTCTTGAGCAATTTGAGAGAAAGTAAGTATATTTTGCTCAATAAAGGCTGAATCTCGTGTTTTAGGACTGAATGAGGGTGGGAAAAAGACCTAAATACCCTCTAAGGATGCGACTTTTAATGACTGAAAACCAGACTATCGATGCACCGCATCATTAGCATCGATGCAATAGCTAATGCACCGCATCAAGTCTGTGTCGGTTCACTGGAAATTGCCATTAAGAGCCAAGGAAAAATATTGATTGATGCGATGGCCACCGTGCCGCACTGAGATCATATCGGTATACTATTTTGGATTCGAAACTTAATTCTAACGAGGTCTGAAAAATACGAAACTCATCCAGGAGCACCTATTGACATTCCTGATCATGAATTAACCTAAAGATTGACATTTTAAGGTCATAAAAGCCATGAAATAGAGTTTCCAACTTACGAAGGCCAAAATTATACTAAGTCTGAATAGTTAGCTAGAATTTTCTAAGTCTGGGACCCCTTAGTGAGCTTAAAAGATTGAGTTGAGATTAGGATTTTTTGGGGTCTTACACAAGCAACATATGCTAAAAAATTGAGCATGATTGGAGTCCAAATTGGAGCTCAAATCAGCCCCATACTAACAAGAATCAAAGGCCTAAACTAGAGATTTAATGGATTTAAGGACAAAATTTCATGCAATTATAATTGAAATTTGACCAAGGAACATGAGACTAACTCACCTTAGCACTAAATGATGATTTCCCTAAAATCTCCAACCTCTATAGCTCATCAATGGTAAAATAATTTAGAGAAAATAATTCAATAATTGAGAGAATTATTTAAACTGCTAGGGGTTCTTCTTTCCAAATTCGAGACCCCAATGACATGACTCTTTGCAAATGCGAGGGGTTCTTTATGAACACAAAGAAAAAAGTTGGACCTGATTAGACCTCTTCTTTGCGAATGTGACAACAAGATTGCAAATGCAAAGGTCAAGAATCCTCGACCTCCATGAATGCAGCCAAGTTCTGCAAACATGAAGACTATTTTTGGTCTACCCTAGGTTCTACTGCACCAGTAAGTTTTGGATTTTAAATCCAGATTCCAGAGCTAACAAAACTATTGGAATTTTTATTTGAGGCTGTTTAGTAGGCGTTTACTTAGGTACCAATTTCTAAACTCTAGAATCTCCAAAGTAGGAAAATTGGAAAAGAAACCTAATGAGATACTCAAGAATAAAACTACTAGTTTTAACAAGTCATAAATCACATGGAAGGAGATGATCCAACTAATTTAATTTTTGATTGATTTTCTGACAAGCTGATTTTGAGTAAGTTTAACATTTCTCTATGACTTCTCTCTCTTTAAACATCTCTCTATAATGTTCCTTCATGAGCACTGATGATTGGTAGTTTAGTCTGGTCTAGATGCTCTTGTTAGAGGCAGGTAAGGTACTATTCTCTTAGATATTTTCAACCCATTTCTCTCTCTCACTCCTTGTTTCTCTTTACCTTCTTTCCCACCTGGTGAACTCCATCTCTATTGGTACCTCATATTTTTTTTGACAAAATTCCACTATCAAAATTGATGGTTTGGTGACGACCAAGAAATAATGGTAACCCAGATCTAGTTTTTCAAAGGCATTCTTGTGAAGCTTCTGTGGAAATACTACGACACCTGGTTTTGTCAACATATAACATTGTATATTTTTTAGCTGCTAATTTTTTTGACGTTCAAGTTAAGGATAATATCAACAGTAGGTAAAGGCAGTGGTAGCAATATTCTGATGATCAATTTCTCGACCAACTTTTGGAATTCGATGAAATAATCAAGAAAACATCCTCACATTATCTTCTCATAGGATCAGGTGCACTCATTTCATAGCTTCTTGTTTATCAAGTTTAGGTTCTTGATTATTTATAGGCAAATATGTCCTGTGTCTTTGATATCTATTTTTCAGTCCTTTCTCTCTTAGTTTCTTATCTGTTCATATTGTCTGTTTATGTGGGATTATTGGTTCCTATTTCTCTTTTATCAATTAGGAGTTGATACTAGTATATTTATTTACCGTGGTACTTGTTGGTATTTGCTGCTTGTGTTAGCTTTACTTTCTAAAGCTGACCAGAGTTATTGTGACTAGTATAGTTCTTGTTATTGATTGTTGTTTGTCAGACTTGTGTTATGTTTATTGGTTTTATGGTCCTGGGCATACACAATTGTGTCTTGATTTTTTCTCATAGATTTATCTTATTATTACTTTTGTGCCTTTTTAGCCTTTCCTATTTGTTTTAGCCCTACCTTATTACTCATTTTTTTCTCATCTCATTTCGAGTAGTAGCTGTGGTGGATGATGGTAAACTAGGGTTTATGTTCTAGTTCGAGGTTAGGGTTAGAGTTAGGATTAGGGTCTATGGTGAGGGCGGGGTCTTATTCTGCTGATGGACTAGGGGCAGGTATAAGATCGAGTTTGGGTTGAGGGTTAGGGGTAGTAAGGTTAGGTAGGGTAAGGGAGATTCCAAGTTGAGAATTGGGTCTTGGAACATTGAGACTCTTTAAGGTAAGTCCATAGAGCAAGGGAAAATTCTTAGAAAGAGGAGGATTAGTATGGCTTGTGTCCAGGAAACTAAATAGGTAGGCTCTAAGATGAGGGATATGGAAGAGTATAAGTTGTGGTACTCAAGTAGCATAAGACATAGGAATGGGGTAGGTATCTTAGTAGATGAGAAGCTTAGAGAGTAAGTGGTGTAGGATAAGCGGGTTAACAATAGGTTGATGCAGATTAGGTTAGTTATTGGAGGGTGTACTTTGATCGTTATTATGTTCAACGCTCTGCAAGTAGGATTGGACGTGGAGAAGAAGAGGAACTTTTGGGAGGCTTTGGATGAGGTGGTTAGAGGCATACCAAGCACGTAGATGCTTTCTGTCGGAGGGGATTTCAATGGGCATATTGGGTATTTACTGAGAGGTTATGATGATGTGCATGATAACTTCGATTTTATGTAATAGAATAAAGGAAAAGCTTCTCTTTTGGATTTTGCTAGGGCTTTTGGGTTATGGGTGATGAATTTGAGCTTTTCAAAGAGAGAGACACCTTATTACCTTTCATAGTTCAGTGGCTAATATTTAAATAGAATTTTTGCTACTTAGGAAAGGTGATAGAGCGATTTGTAGAGACTATATGGTCATACCTAGCTAAAATCTTTTGACCCAACATAAGTTGGTGGTGATGGATTTACTAATCAATAAGGGCAAAAAAAGAGAAGCGTGGAGGATTCGCCTAAGATAAAGTGGGGTATCTTGACTTTGGCTAGTGCTTTAGAAATGGAACAGAATTTGATGACTATGGGGCTTGAGAGAGTAGAGAGAATATGGATTAGTTACATAAGTGAGACCACTATGGAGGTATTGGGTGTCTCGAGAGGATGATCTAGCTAGCACCGAGGGGATTAGTGGTGGAATAATAAAGTTAAGAGATAGGTGAAGACTAAGAAGGTGGCTTATGCTAAGTTGGTTGAGAGTAAGGATGATAAGAAGAGGCAAACAAATAGGAAGAAGTATAAGGTAGCAAGAAGAGAGCCTAAGTTAGCAGTTATGGTAGCTAAGAAATAGATTTTCAGAGCTTATGTACGGATTTAGAGGAGAAAGGCAGGGATAAGAAGTTGTATAGGCTTGCCAAGGTCAGAGAGTGGAGGCATTATGACCTTGACTAAGTGAAGTGAATTAAGAGGGAGGATGGTATAGTGTTGGTTGAGTATACCCTCTTTAGGAAGATGTGGTGTCCCTATTTCCATGAACTTTTGAACGATGAGGGTGATAAAGGTTTTGTTCTTGGTGAACTTGGAGAACTCTGAGAGATATCACGATTATGGGTATTATAGGTGTATCAAGGTTGATTAAATAAAGGGGTCTATTTGTAGGATGCGTAGGGGTAGGCCGACTGGGACATGCAAGATTCTGGTGGATTTTTGGAAGACCACTGGAAGGGTAGGTTTAGAGTGATTGATAGGGATATTTAACATCAATTTTAGGGTGGCAAAGATGCCCAAAACTTAGGGATGAAGTATGATGATTCTATTATATCAGAACAAGAGGGACATTCAGAGTTGAAACAACTATAGGGGTATCAAGTTATTGAGTCATACTATGAAGGTTTGGTAAAGAGTGGTAGAGTTATATTGAGGAGGATCATGACTCTCTCTAAGAATTAGTTTGGTTTTATGTCAGGTCGCTCGACTAATGTGGCCATTCAACTCGTAAGGAGACTAGTGGATCAGTTTTAAGAGAGGAATAAAGACTTGCACTTAGTATTTATTAATCTTGAGAAGGCATATGACAAAGTCGCCAAGGAGATTCTGTAGAGGTATTTAGAGGCTATTGGGGTGCTCATGGAATACACTAGGTCAATTTAAGACATGTATGATGGCTCGAAGACTCATATGGGGATGGTAAGTATGGATTCAAATCACTTTCTTATTTTGATAGGGTTGCACTAGGGATCGACTCTTAGCCCATTTTATTTACCTTAGTGATGGATGTTTTAAAGCTATGTCTTCAAGGAGAGGTGCCTTGGTGTATGTTATTTACTGATGATGTGGAATTAATTAATGAGACTTAGGGAGGAGTTAATGATAAGTTGAAGAGTTGGAGACAAACCCTTGAGTCTAAAGAATTTTGATTAAGCAACATCAAGACGGAGTACTTGGAATATAAGTTTATTGATTCATTAAAGGAGGCTGATATGGTTGTGAAGTTGGATTCTCAGGCTATTCAGAAGTTGATAGTATTAAGTATCTGGGATCAATGATTTAGGGGAAAGGTGAGATTAATAAGGATGTCCAGCATCATATTGGTATAGAGTGGTTGAAATAGAGGCTTGTTGCGGGAGTCTTGTGTGATAAAAAGGTGCCTCTAAAGCTTAAAGGTAAGCTCTACAGAGTGGCAGTCCCACCGACTATGTTGTATGGAGTGGAGTGTTAGCTAGTTAAGAACTCCCACGTCTAAAAATTTAAGGTGGTGGAGATAAGGATATTGCGATGGATGTGTGGCCTTATTAGGAGAGATAGAGTTAAAAATAAGATTATTTAGGAGAATGCGGGAGTGACTTTGGTAAAAGATAAGATGTGAGAAGTGAAGTTATATTGGTTTGGACATGTGATGAGGAGGGGCTCAGATTCTCCAGTATAGAGGTATGAGATGTTGTTTATGGATGGTTTTAGAAGGGGTAGAGTTAGAATAGTTACAGCTTACACAGGACATGACCCTTGATAGGAATGTGTGGGGAACACAGATTAGCGTAGAGGGTTAGGGGGATAGAAGTATGTCTATAATAGTATGGGAGAGTACTTTGTTTGTGTTTGGAGTTTCTTGTTTGTGGTTGGGTGATGTCTATTATTTTAAGTAGATAGTTTATAGTATTATCTTATGGTTGTATTGTTTCCTTTATTAGCTAGTACTGTTAGTTTATTTTGCATACTGTATTAGTTTTTATCTTTTGTTTTTGTTATACTGTTACCTGTCCTGAGCTGGGGGTCTATCGAAAGCAACCTCTCTACTTTATTGAGGTAGTGGTATGGTCTGTGTACATGTTACTCTACCCATACCCCACTATGTGGAAATACACTGGGTATGTTGTTGTTGTATAAATGACTTGGGACAACTATGGAAAATCTTTAAATATTGAAAATACTTGAAAGGAGGAAAATGGTCGTAAGGGTCATTATACTTATGCAAAATTTGCTGAATACAAAAAAGTTATCCTAAAGTTCACAAACATAGAAAGGACAAGTTCTAGTTAGATGTAAGCTAATAGACCAATAGAATTTATGATATTTTTAGAAAAATATAGTACCTCATAAGTTTATGGTCCTCTAATATTGTCGTTGCTATGAAAAAGCGATGTGCTGCATATCTCACAATGCATAGATTATACAAAATAGAAGTTCCAGGCTATTGTTGCATCAAATTATCACTATTGAGTAGTCATTGTCGTTCCAATTAACAACTATTTGGACTTTTTTTAATCATTTGAGCCTTTACTTGTAGCATGTTGATAGTCATTGTCAACAAACATCAGTTGTACAAACATTACTTTTTGTTTTTTTTCTACTCTTTTAAAATTTATACTATGTCATTTAGGACTATTATAAGTGAGATTAAAGTGGAAAAGTTGATTAATCCTTTCAATTTTCTTTTAACATTTGAACAACATAAATCAATTCTCTCTAAGTAAACTAGGGTTCCTCCTCAAACTTTAGAATCCTCCAAGAATTTAGCAGGAACTCACCTTCCAGGTATGTTAGGCTTCATCAATAAATACTCTTTCACCCATTGAGTCCTAAATAACCCTGAGTCTCTCACTCTTTACTACTTAAAGTTAGGAGTTTCATTAAATTTATGATTTTCCTATGATGTCAATTTTCTCATGACTCCTATAACATAATTGTATATTTTTCATGAATTTGGTATCTTACACAACCCATTTATTTAATGAATGGATAATTAGTTTGATTTCACAATATGCTCATATGAATTGCTTTGCAGTGATAAAGCTTGTATATTATGAACATACAATACCAGTAAATTATTGATTATAACATGAAATAAGTAATTTGGCCTTAATTTGTAGCATAACTTCAATTATAACATAAAATAAGTAATTAGGCCTCAGTTTGTAGCATAATTTTAGTTTATCAGATTTTTCAGTATACTTAAAGATGAAGCATATTCTGATGGTTTTTAATTTAATAGTCGATTGATCTGTCAGTATAAATTGTATTAGAGTAGTACTTAGCACTGCGTTGGACTGGGGTTTAACACTTTCAAGTCCCAGAACTATGTGCCACTATAGGTTTATTTGGCCCTATCAGTTGGGCATCCATTCACTGATCATACTAGCCATGCCTCTATAACTAAACAAGGTATATTAGGACCTTTTGATGGGTTGTATACATTGGACTCCACATTTAGCTCACTTGGTTTATCTCAGTTAATAGATTTTCCCATAGTTACAGATTTAGACTTAGTGTTTGTACATGCTACTTAGTTTAGTTTACTTATTTTAAATTATCAATTCTTAGACTTGTGAGGCGTTATTAGTTTATATGCATTTATAGTAAGGTCATTTACTTAAGTTTAGGTTTTGCTTTTTGTTTTGTATTTTATTTCAGTTATTTGTATTTACCTACATGCTTAGTTATTATAGTTTCATACTTCACATGCTCAGTATATTTAAAGTACTAAACACATACTTTTTTTTCATTGTATTGTATTATGATATAGGTTTCGGCACCATGCACTAGACTTATTAGAACAATCGAGTACACTCCAGTAGCAGATTATTGTTGAGTCCTTATCATCCAAGAATGAGACTTCAATATTACTTTATTTGTTATTATTTAAATTTTCAAATAGTTAGAGTTAGATAAAGACTTGTTCAAGTAGCTCATTATTTAGTTGGGGCTTTTAAATAATAGTATCCTCCAAATCATCCTCATCCATTACTGTATTATCCTTGTTACTGCACTGTAATTGTTTTTCAACTTGTACAGCTAAATGGATAATAACTTCTAACACCTCTATGTCTTCATTTTGAGTAACCGGCTAAAATACAACAACCTGTATATGACTCTTATCTGTGTGAGCTTGTGGAACTGATTCACTATGATCATCCTTTTCCCTCTTATCAACTTGCTCTTGATTTGTCTTATCAACATTCTCTTGATTTTTCTTATCAATTCGCTCTTGATTACTCATGACTGTCTCTGTGTTATCTTTTGTTTGTTGCTTTCTTTGATTACTAAAAACGTTAGTAACCTATTCCTTTGTGCTCTGACTGATTTGTTGTTGCTTCTCCCCATTTTTTTGTTGATTATCTTTATTATCCTCCATTTCATGATGTTCTTTTATAAGAGATTCAAAGTTTTAGAAGTTTGCATATTATTTACCTCTTCATTCTGCAGTTCTTCCATTATGTGGCCAAATTTGTCTTTTTATACCTATTTTGCCTTAATAACCATTGTCTATTATATCTCCCTTTCCTTCTCTATTGAAAGTTTACTTCTGGTATCTGTTTTACTTTATCAATTTCCTGCTTATCTATAGCTTCTTCTTGTTTCTCTACATCCACCCTTTCCATCAATTCTGGATGCATATTCCAGCATGAACTTTCATCATGCCCTTGAAGGCAACATTCTTTGCAATATTTTGGTTTATAATCATAATGCGTATTTATCCATTTAAATTTGATTTCCCTAGTAACATCATCTTCTTCATTGATTCATACTCTTGTGGGTAAATTTGCTACTAGATCTACTTTAACTTTCACACATGCACAACTTGGTCTCGTTTGATTCTTAGTAGCCATATCAACCATTAATGGTGTACCCACTGCAGAGGCGATTAAAAAGATAGCCTTCTTTGCAAAGAAGTTGGGAAGTAGATCCGGTATTGAGATCCAAGCCACACCAATGGTTGTTTCCACATCAGGTTTGAACCAGGGATCCCACTTGAGGGTTCTCAACTGCCAGAGTCTTTCCTTGGATTTTATATAAATTGCAGCTGTCAATATTAAATTAACATAATCTTCTAACATATTCAACCTGATGAGAATATGTCTAGAATCCATTACCCCTATATTGCAGTTCCCCTTGATATTGCATTGTATTGGAATTTGTTTTCGTAGTGCCATAATATCCGATTTTCCATAGGATAATTTGCCAATGACAACATATTGTAAATTTTCTTTTAGAATTAGATCCCTTATTTCAAATGATTTCCATGTAATACTGGGTTCTCCATGCAATATGACTACCGATTTTGGGAAAATTGGATTTTGCACTTTATCCGTCGACTTCTTCTTTAACAAACTTGCATAAGATGCTTTCTTATATTCCTCGTTCATAATTTTAGAATTTTCTAGTGGGTTAACCCCACCAAAAGAGGTGGCCATGACAGCCAACGATTAGGCAAACTAGGTGTAGGTAAACTAGAGTTTTTTTAGAGTGCTTGTTATTTTTGCCTTAAAGATTTGGAGACGCTATCTCTATAATGTTCTCGTGGATGTGTTCACGAATCATAAGAGCCTTTAGTATGTTTTCAGTTAGAATGATTTAAACCTTTATTATAGAATACTAAGTGAGTTTCTGAAAGATTATCATATAAGTGTCTTGTATCATTCGGGTAAAGCCAATGTATTGGCTGATGATCTTAACAGACTTTTAATAAGTAGTGTTTCTTATGTAGAGGATGAGAAGAATGAACTAGTTTTTGATGTCCATAGACTTGCTAAATTGGAAGTTTGGTAGGTTGATTCTGTCGAAGGTAGTATCATGGTTCAAAATGGTTTTGAGTTTTCCTTAGTGGCTGAGATGAAGGAAAAGTAGGAGAGTGATCTAATTTTTCTTAAGTTAAAAGAATTAGTCCAAAGTCAAGATTTGACATTTTCTCCCAAGGGGAAAATGGTGTTCTTAGCTATTAGGGCAGATTATGTGCTCTAAATGTTGATGAACAAGTGCCCTCTTCTTTTCCCTTCGATTACAGTTCCAAATTGAGGTACCAATTTCCTTTTTTACATTCCTCTCTAATTCATATCCTTGATTTATTCTTACATCTTAGTTTGCATGTATGTGTCATGAATTAAGTCAGCTCATATTTTAGTTAGAAACCCAGTTATTATACCAGTATTCCGCTTTTAGGACTCAATTTTGGAATTGTGGCTCTTTTCCTATACTTTTAACCTAGTTAGTCTTTTCAAGGATGAATGCTTATAAGGTGGAGATATCATAACACCCTAAAAGTCTCTAAGGTTCCATATCAGGCTTAGTGTAGAAATAATCCAAACTAGTAGAAATTTCTTATAGGACGACTCTGACAATGAGTCATTGTCAGGTTAGACAAGTTGTCCTGATCACTCATACTGAGTGTAAGCCAAAAAGTCCAAAAGACTGAAATTTCATCCATGTTATAATGAATACTGGCGACGAGTCATTATTAGCTACAACGGGTAGTCCCAACACAAATTCTGAGTGAAATTCCCTGAGTGCTAAAAATTATTTTTAGCCCAATAGTGATGATAGCTGATGATGAGTCATTGTCACCTAAGACGACTAATTGTATCAGCTTTCCTGAGAGACAAGCCAAAAAGTCCGGGAAATTGAAAATTCCACTTAGTAACGACGACCCTTGACAATGAGTCATTGTGTGTCACAACAAGACATTGTAACCACCAATCATTAAGAGGGCTCAAAATTGTCCCATCACAACGTCTCATACAACGAGTCCTTGTATGCAATGATAAGTCATCTTGAGAATCGTCTGACGTAATTTAGCAGTTTCAGTTATGGTTCTTTTAGGAAATTTTTGGTCTTTCCCACTCTTTTAACACCTATGCTGCATCGTTTAGGACAACTCTAAGTCGGATTAAAGGGGATTAGTTGATTAATTCACTATATTCTTCCTTTACACTTTGAAAGTAGGACTCATCAGGAAATTTTTCTTCTCTCAGAGAAAACTAGGGTTCCTCCTCAAACTTCATAGTCATTTAATTTCTTAGCAAGAACTAACTTTCTAGGTATGTGGGGTTTCATTAATGGGTAGCCTTTAACCCACTAAGTCCTAATAACTCAGAGTCTCTTATTTTATTTACAAATTAAAGTTTTATTCAGGTTATGATTTCCCTATAATTTCAGTTCTCTCATGATTCCTATAGCATAATTGTGTATTTTTAATGAATTTGGTTTCTTGCACAACCCATTTATTTCATGAATGAATATTTAGTTTGATTTTACAGTATTCTCATATGAATTGCTTTTTGGTCATAAAGTTTGGCATATTATGAACACACGATACCAGTAAATATTGATATAGCATAAAATAAGTAATTTAGCCTGAGTGTAGATCATAATTTAAGATAATCAGATTTTTGGAATACTTTCAGATAAAGCATATTTTGACTCAACTTTCAGTATAATAGTTATTTGAGATATCAACATAAATAGTCTGGAAGTAGTATTTAGCACCGAATTAGACTAGGGTTTAGCGCACCCAATAAACACTAGTACCCAAATATGTGCTCGCTATTTTATCTGTGTGGGATATCTAATTCCCTATCACTCCCCTCACACATAACTACCACTCGAACATAATGCCAAAGAGCAAAAAAATATCTCAACTTGCCTTAGAAATTAAATCACAAGTAGAATCAAGGTTTGAGGAATTAAATGGATGCATTTTCATTTTTGTATCACCTTCGAATGTGCACGATCTATTAAAATATGAAATTTGCACAAGAAAAGGAAACCAATGGTACCTATATCTCTATATTTAGAATCAGAGTCCCAAATCCCAATCTAAAAGTCAACATACAAACCCATAATGACAAAACTAAAATTTTAACGAAGTTTTATGGCACTCATAGTTTATGAAACTTAAATCTAAAATACAATCGAAAGTGGAGTTGCAGTCGACTTTGACATCACTAAAATATCACATTTTTACTCTAGTGGTAAAACCCCAAAAATCAAGGTTGAAAAAAGAAGATTTGAAGTTAAATAAAAAATTAATCAATAGGAAATGCTAAAACTTAGTTTTTGAAACTCACCTTGGTTTGGATCGCACATCCCACTTGAAATCACTTCAATTGGAGATCCTAAGCTCTAAAAATGGTGAAAATGAGATTTTGCCCGAGAATGGAATAATTAAAGTTGTCTTCTACAGTTCCTTTTATGCAAACACAGTCAACCCATCACATTTATAGAGATACCCAATCTAGACCCATTGCATTTGCAATGTTTCAGTCGTATTTGTAGTGAGTCACCCAGACCCAACCCATAGATTTTCTCCTATGCGGATGAGGTGCCATGTTCACGTTTGTGGTGCCTAAAAGAATTCCTTTTTTATGAACATGATTGGCTGGACTCAAACGTGATGAAGGCAAGTGTTCCATTTGTTGACAATACATAGATACAAATTCCAATTCCCAAACTCTCTAACAGACCCCCTAAAAAATATTCAAAAGCCCACAAAAATAATCTAATTACGCTACTAGACCAAATTTAACATTATGGATTTGATAGTGTAGTCAGAATTTTCTAATAAGGTCATTAACATTAATTGATCAAAGTCAAACCTCAAGATTAAACTTCCAACTTCTTATTGATATGCTCAAAACCATTACGAAAGCACTAGTACCCAAACTGACCATGCTGCCCACCTAATAATTTAGATGTTTCAAAGTTGATGGAACCAACTGATTTATGATAAAATGCTTGGATATCCAAATATTTTACCAAAGTTAACCATTACCACTTAATACCTTCCACCCCCTTAATGTTCTTCCTCAAAGATAGAGATATCAAAGGTACCTAAAGTGTCAAGAAGTTGAGGTTATCTACTCTGCATGTCATACTTAATCTCCCATTTAGCCTCCTCAATCAGACAATGCCTCCATTGAACCTCCACTAAATTAATATTGTTGAACCTTAACTTCCTAGTTTACCTATCCAAGATGGCCGCAGGATTGTCTTTGTAAGTTAGATTCTGATCCAAATTTATCGAGTCCATCAAATCACACACAAACCATCAAAATGATATTTTTCAACATCAAGATATGAGAAAAAGAGATGCATAACTTATAGACTTGAAGGAGCTACCTACCAATCTTCTAAAGAATCACGAATGGACAAATAAACTATAGACTGAGCTTGCCACTCTTCCCAAACTGCCTCGCACCCTTCAATGGTGACGCTTTCAGCGAAAATCGCTCACCTATCATAAATGCCAAATATCGAGTCCTTCTATCAACATAACTCTTTTGCCTATTCTAGGATGCCAAATATTGATCTTGAATTAATCTCACCCTCTATAAACTCCTTCAATAGATCCATACCAAAGGCCTAACCTTAATGAATCAAACCACCTGACTGGTGATCTATACCTTCTCTCATACAATATCTTAAATGGTTTTATGGGAATGTTGGAATAATAGTTGTTTTTATAAGAAAACTATACTAATGGAAATAAGTGGTCCGAATGGCCATCAAAATTCAAAACACAAGCTCAAAGCATGTCCTCTAACACCTAAATAGTACACTCCAAATGGTTGTTAGTTTGAGGGTGAAAAATCGTACTCATCTCCAACTAACTACCCAACTTTCATTTAATGAAAATCCCAAAGTTTGAACTGAACTGAGTAACTTTGTCTAAAATAATGGAGATAAGGATGCCATGAAGTCAAACTATCTCTCTAATGTAGATCTTCACTAACTTCTCTATATTATAGTTCACTTTTACTCGAATAAATGGGTTGGTTTAGTCAATGTATCCACAATAACCCAAATAGAGTCAAACTTTCCTAAAGTTTGGGGTAAGCCAATCACAAAATTGATTGTAATATGCTCCCACTTTCATTCTGGTATCGACATCCACTAAGATAGAGGACCCGGTATCTAGTGCTTATACTTAACTAGTTGACAATTCAAACAATTAGCCACGAACTCCAATATATCTCTATTCATCCGACAAATTAATAGAGCCTCTTTAAGTCATGATACATTTTTTTTGTACCCAAATAAATAAAATACCTCAAATATGAGCCTCATCCATGATCTACCTACTTAATTCACCCACTCTAGAAATACAAATTCGACCCTTAATTCATAAAACACCCTTCGATTCAAGGACCATATCCTTAGGTTCACCCCTTAGACATTTTTTGGATAAGGCATAACTTTCCATCCTTAAACTAATGATATAAAATATGCTTTAACAATAAAGACTACCTATGAATGCAAGACTACCTATGATAGTGTCTCAAATTCAACTCTTTTTGCTTGAAGATATACTGAAGGTTGAGATTATTAGTGTACTCCTCAAAATAAACCTTAATAAGTAGTGCTGCAAAAACTTCAACATGAACACAGTCACCACCAACTCTAAATCACAAGTTGGATAATGTTTCATGGATATCTAACTATCTTGATGTATAAGCTATCTCCTCATTAATATTCATAAATACTCCACCCAAGCTAATACCAAAAGCATCATAAAATATAGTTCAACGCTTAACTTTCATTACCATATTAATATTTTGAAAGCTCTACTCACACTCATCAAAATACTAAAAAGGCAAATTCTTCTATGTCAATCGAGTTAAAGGATAGGCAGTAGAAGAGAAGGCATGCATGAACCACCTATAACAACCTGCTAACACGATAAAGCTCCTATTCTTTAAAGTGAAGCAGCCATGGAAAAATTTTAAACCATCTCAACCTTGGTTGGATCTACCATAATATCATCCTTAGACACCATGTGCCCTAGGAACGCCATAGAATTGAGCCAAAATTTGCACTTTGAAAACTTGACAAACAACTTCTCATCCTTTAACTTCTAAAATATTTATTTCAAATGCATAATATGACCTGCCTTGCTCTTGGAATACACCAAGTTGTCATTAATGTAAACAATGACAAATAAATCAAAGTAAAGCTAAAATACCTTATTCATCAAATCCATAACTATTGTTGGGGGCAAAAGTCAATCTAAAGGAAATAACCAAGAACTCATAATAATCATACCTAGTTTGCTTAGGAATATCTAAAGGCTGAATCTTCAAATGATGATACCCCAACCTCAATTCAATCTCCAAATCTTCAACTATTGATAACCCAACCTCTATTCAATATTCAAGAACATCGAAGCACCCTGAAATTTATCAAGCAAGTACTCAATACACAGTAATTGATACTTTTCTTTATGGTCGTGTAAGACCTCGCAAGAATCTTATCTCATTTCAGTCTTATGCCGCATATAAAGGGGTTCAAGACTTAAAAAATTTAGCTAAGTATTAAAGACTTAGCTTATTTTATCCTTTTAAATTTCACAAATTTTATTTCAATCTTTCTGTCCTTAGATTGTTGATTTTTAAATTAATTCATGATCAGGGTTGTCTATAGGTCATCATAGGTGAGTTTTAGAATTTTTGGACATCATTTAAGACATGTTTAGATGACCAAAATAGTGATCCAACACGATCAGGGTGTGCCACATTGGTTATCGCATCGTCAACATCGACCTGGCACATCGGTCATCGTGTCAGATTGATGGACATGGTGCAATACCTATCACATTACTAGGCATATTTTTGTTAATCAAATTATGGGTTTGTGGGGGTAAATGAGTCATCTTTTGCACATTTTAACCCACCATAACATGAAATTAGTCCTTCTACAAGGAAAATTCAGTCATGCTTTCATACAATTATCTCAAGAGCAAACCCTAGTTCATCAAGTCTAAGATCAAGTTCCAAGAAATCACTAACAATTCTCATGAGTTTAATTACTCAGGTATGTTAGATGTTTATCCTTGGGTCCATTCCACCCTTGGAGTCCAAGAACCTCTTTTGAATTGACGTTATGAGTTTCACATGAATTTTATTGAATTATGTCCATGTATGTGTTGTTATTCTAGTTTTAAGTTAAGAAAATATAAAAATCATGTGAAATAAATTAATAGGTATGTTAGTTGATGTAGATATCATGTCAAACCCTTGAATTATGAATTAATTGTTGTAGTCATGATGCATTAACATGTTGTTCATTCTCATGTACAAGGTTATTCCTCCTAAGTGTTTGACAAAATGTCTAAGTGAATGAATTTTGAATTATGTTCAATTATTATGCATTTAAAGTTGTGGTATGGTCCTATTGTCAATAATATCGAATCTTGGGGGTTGTGATACACAAAATTTAGCTGTTTACTTAGTTTTTAGTAGTTTCAGAAGGGTCCCAGTCGTATTATTAATAGTAATACTTGGTCAGTTAATATGGTTAGTGCGAGTTCAGTCCAGCTTAGCCCAGTCAAGTGATCAGTATCATATTCAGTTGTTTAAGCTTAGTTTAACTCAATAATTAGTGTATTTCAGTTCAAAGTAGGATTCAACACCGAGCTAACCCAAGGATGGGGGTATTCCCGCCAGTTTAGGGTGTGACCCTTAGTAGCAGTCCCTGTATTACAGAACTATATAGCCAGCGTAGGCTGATATATCTTCCTGCCAGATTAGGGTGAACATATCTTGTATAAGTTTTCTACCAATGAAGGTTGACAAAATATCTTCTTTCCAGTTAGGGTGACTCACAACTAGTGTTAGTACTCATAGCACGGTACTAACACACTTCCAACTGGGGTTACAGTTTGAGCCCCAAATCAGTCTATAATCGAGGTATGTCGGTTAGATGATACCTCCTATAGTCTTAAATTTAGTATTCAGTATTAAGTATTTAGTACGAAATTTAGTTTAGTTCTACATGATCATGACTTACGATTATAAAAAATTCAGTACTTCAGTTTCAGTCTAAACTTACAGTATCAGTTATTCAGTTACAGATCTCAGTAATACAGTTTTAGAATATTTCAGATATATGATATATGCTTGGCCTTGTATGTTCAGTATTTTCAGTTTTACATGTTTCCTCATACAGTTACCTTATATTATTTAGACAGTTATTATTACTTGTACATGAACCCATGCATATTAGCCTAACCTCATTTAGTATACCAGTACATTCAAAGTACTGATCACATACTCATTTCTTGCTCTATAATGTCTTATATCATAGGTCCAGATGCTCGAATTCCTGACTGTACTTAGATATTTTAGTGAATCAGCAGCAATAGCAGGGGTGAGTCTTCATCCTTCGAGGATAAGTTTTCTTATATTCAGTTATGTCAGTAGTTTAGTTATTTAGTTAGTTGGGGGCTTGTCCCATCAACTCTACAGTCAGTCAATTTAGAGGCTTTTAGACTAGTATAGACAAATGGTCAATTTTTAGTTGTTATTATCAGTTATTTATCAATATTGCAAGTATATATTCAGACGTAAAAAAACTATGATTCAGTAATAGAACCCAGATAGTTTTATAGAATTTAGGACTGTCAGATGCAGTCACCTTAGAAAAGAACAAAACTCATCTAGTTCATAAGAAATTAGACTGTCAGATACAGTCGCTCAGTATTAGTTATTTCAATTATATGGTTATCAGTTTCTCATGTTATCAGTACTCAGATTTAGTAATCATGTTATCATGAACTCAGTTACAGTTATTATGTATTCACGCATGTATTCTCATGTTCATATTGTTCAGTCAGTTAGTATAGTTCGTGCATGTGACCCTTTGAATTCAGCCTACCTTACATGCATACTAGTAGTTTCAACCGTACTGACACATTTGCGCTATGGTGTTTTATACCATAGGGTCAGAAGCACAAGCTCTAGAGTATCAATAGGATTCCAGTACTCAGCAGTCAAAGTCAGCAGTGAGTCCTCATCCTTCGAGGACATGATCATTATCTTATCATTTTAGTACTTAGTTTATTTCAGTAGTTGGAGTTAGTTGGGAACATGTCCCATCAACTCCTTGTTCAGACAGTTAGAGGCTTTTCAGACTATCATGTTTAGTCAGTTTATTTAGTTTGTTTTGGGAATTTCATACCCACACAGATGTTATATTTTATTAGATATTGTGTCGCAGTTTTGAACCTTTATGTTCTTATAGACTTTATCCACATTTACACAGTATATTATGCAGTATTCAGGTACAAATATTAGTCATGGGTTAGCTTATGGTTGTTTAGGGTCATGAGAGCCGTGTAGTATTTCGGGTACCAGATTCGGGGCGTTACAATAGTTTAGTTAAGTTGAAAGAATCAGTTAGAGATCAGAGAGTGGAGGTTTTCTCCAAGGAAGAGATGGTGTGTTGTACTGTTAGGGTAGATTGTGTGTGCTTGGTGTAGATAACTTAAGGCAATAAATTTTTGCAGAGACGCATGGTGCGTGTTACACTATTCATCCAGGAGATACTAAGATGTACCGCAATTTACGAAGGATCTATTGGTGAAGTAGGATGAAGAGGGATATTGTAGAGTTTGTGGCTTTGTACATGCCAATAAGTTAAGATTAAGCACTAGAAGCCTAGTGGGTTAATGTAGGAGTTTAGTAGTCCCACTCAGAAGTAGGAGGAAGTAAACATGGACTTTATGACGGGTTTTCCTCGTACTCGTCATCACCATAATTCTATTTAGGTTATAATAGACAGGATGACTAAATCAGCTTATTTCTTGCCATTCCATACCTCTTATTCAGCCGAGGACTATGCCAAACTCTATCTCAAAGAGTTGGTTACGTTGCACGGTGTTCCCTTATCTATCATCTCAGATAGAGATACCCAGTTTACCTCTTATTTCTGGAAAGCATTCTAAAAGGGTCTTGGTAACCAAGTCTATCTCAGTACAACCTTCTACTCTCAGACAGAAGGTCAAGCAGAAAGGACCATTCAGACTCTTGAGGATACGCTGAGAGCTTGCGCGATTGATTTTAAAGGTAGTTGGGATGACCACTTGCCTTTGATTGAGTTCGCATACAATAACAACTATCATACCAGTATCCGTATAGTTCCATTTAAGTCTCTCTATGGTAGGATATGTAGATCTTTAATTGGTTGGTTTGAAGTAAGTGAGGCCGTAGTAGTAGGCCTTACTTAGTATTTGATGCATTCAAGAAGGTTCAGTTGATTGGAAAAAGGTTTAGGGCATCCCAAAGCCGACAAAAATCATATACAGATATGAGGAGAAAGGATCTTGAGTTTGAGGTCGGTGATTTTGTGTACTTGAAAATCTCTCCCATGAAGGGAGTGTAGAGATTTGGCAAGAAAGGGAAACTCAGTCCATGATATGTGGGTCCTTTCAGAATTCTCAGTCATTTTGGAAAGGTAGCTTACGAGATTGAGTTGCTTGCAGATTTAGTCTCAGCAAACCCAATGTTCCATGTCTCATTGTTGAAAAAATGTATTGGTGATCCAGTTGTAGTTGTTCCCTTAGAAAGAATAGATATTCAGAACAGTCTTTCCTTTGAGGAAGTTCCAGTCGAAATTCTTGATCATCAAGTTAGTAGACTAAAGAACAAAGAAGTTCCATTGGTCAAGTTCTTTGGCGGAATTAGTCCATTGAGGGAGCCACTTGGGAAGCAGAAGCAGATATGTGGACCAAGTACCTTCATCTCTTCTCCTTGAATCTAGATTCAGTATAAGTTACTAATCTTCTTAAGATTTCTCTTTATCATGCTCAGTTTCAGTTGCACATTCTGTTCATGTCAATCGTGCATTTATAAATCACTTCAGTCATGCATTTCATGCATTAGATATATATGTTCAGTGTGTAAGCTCAGTCCAACAACTTTTCCTTTTGCTTAACTAGTCTCATTCGAGGGCGAATGATCCCAAGGGGAAGATATTGTAATGCCCCATATTTTCCTAGCATAATATAAATCCCGGTGCATGAGTATTAGTAAATAAAAATTTTGAAACACTCATCATTTTTGAGTTAGATCCTACCATTGCATAGGAAATTTAATTAGCTTTCTAACGATATAAAATTTTCCCAAATTCGATAACTGGGTAAGAAGTTATGGCGATTTTAAGTTTCAGTCATTAAACATCATCATGTTAACCCTTAGCGCATCGCGGAGACAGTCCAAATGACAATTGTCAATTTATAGTGTGACTCCATGATATTATCACGTTGTGGAGCAGGCTAATTTGCATTTGGCAATTTCCAGTGGGCCTCCGTGATGGTGGCGCATCGCAGAGGTGGCCAAATTGGCACTTCAAAGGATTAACGTGATAGCTCCACGTCATGGTATTTTTCCAGGTCCTAATTGTCCATTTCTAGAGGCTTGGCGCAATAGTGCCATGTCGCTCTAAGGCAAAAAATCGGGATCCTCAATTTTTAGCTTTCGTTTTAAATTTGTTCAGGGGTATTTGGGTCTTTTTCCATGGCCCTAATTAACCTAAAACACAAAATTTAACCCCTAAACACCCTAAGTAGTCACCATTATTTCAATTCCTCACACAATCAGAGATCCTTTTTTCAAGAACAAGAAACCCTAGCTCTCAAATTCAAGGTCAATCCTAAAAAAAACTCACCCAGAACTTCAAGAAATTCACTATCCGAGGTATGTTAGATTTTCATCCATGGAGTCCAAGTAACCTATTGAAATTTCAAGTTTTAGTCTTTTCAAGTTATTTTATTTTAAATTATGATTTCATCCATGAAGCTCCATGTACTATTGATTTGATACCATGTTACTATGAATTAATATTATTATTCAATCCTCCATATTTTAATATTATTATTTATTGAATTAAACCATGATTTAATGATATTATGATAAATTCATGCTATTACTACAAGTTCTATGACGTGCCTATGATTGTTTTAAACCATGAACTATATGTGTTTGATAAAATGCCTACAAGAGTGATTTATTTAATAAGAGCCTTCATGTTTTGATCTACAAGTTTTAGTGTCATTTTACTATAATTGTTTTGAGTCCTGGGTGTATTGAATACCCAAAATCCATAGTTGTTTATTTAGTCTAGTCTCAGTACATTACAGAATAGTATTTAGAACATACTAGGAGCATTTTCCAAATAGTCAAATATCAGTCAGTTAAACTCAGAACAGTCTAGTATTTCAGTGTCTTTCAGTTAGGAGTAAGATTTAGAACTGAGCGAGTGTAGGGATGGTGGCTTCCCCATCAGATAGGCAGAGTCTTTAGTAGCAATCCCTATACACTAGAACTACATAGCCAGAATAGGGTATGAGAAGACACCCGTCAGATTAGGCTTGACTATCTCGCAGGGGACACCCGTCACTTCAGACTTGACACCTTTAGTCCTTTGGACATTATATCAGTTTAGTGGATCCACACAGCCATTTTTAGTATCCGTTCCATGGTATTGACACCCATCTAACTGGGGTTACAGGTTGGACCCCGATTAACTCAAATTGGGGAATATCGGTTAGATGATACCTCCCACAGTCTTAGATGTAGTCTCAGATACTGCCTCAGATACAGTCCCAGTTCAGTTATTTAGTCTTAGTGTTGTTTGACCAGAACATATAGATTTTGGTTATTTAGTTTACAGATTTTACTCAGTTCATTTTATATGCTGGTCATGCATCCTCAGTGTTTACAGATTTTCACATATTTTCACTATTTATAGATTCTCATGCATACATAGTATTTACATGCTTCTCGTATCTCCAGTGCCTACAGATTTCATGTTCTCTACTCAGTACTCTATGTTTTACATGCATATTTAGTTAATTATTAGTTCTGTTCATGAAACCATACATATCAGCCTACCTCCTTTAGCATACTAGTACATTCAAAGTACTGAGCGCATACCTTTTCTTTTGTTCTATGATATATTATATCATAGGTTCAGACGCTCAGTTCTCGGCTCGTGATTAAACTTATCAGATTCTTAGCAGTAGCAGTGGTGAGTCCTCATACTTCCAGGGTGTGCTTACTTTATTTCATGTCTCAGTTAGTAGTTAGTTGGGGACTGTCCCATCAACTCATATTTAGTCAGTCAGTTTTAGAGGCTTTTTAGACATTAGAGTCAGTTATTCAGTATTCAGATTTTCAGTTGACATAACAGATCTTTAGTATTGAATTAAATTCAGTCAGTTTTTCTATAAATACATATTTCAGTAGTGATTCAGTGATAAAAACTTATGGCAATATCAAATGTTTTCCATAATTATGATATTATTATTCAGTGCTAATGACAGGTACCAGCTCATGGGTTAGCTTGTGGTCCCTCAGTTCTTTAAGCACCGTGTGACGCCCAGGGTGTACTCTTGGGGCGTAAAAAATTTATACTTAGCTTGATTTCTCAATACATTCATATAGACTGATTTTTAGTCATAGAGCTTGGTGTGTTATGAATACACGATCCTAATATTCAATGATTTTAGCAAGGATGAACACAAATAGTTTTAATTTACAAACTTACAACATATTTTCAGTTATATAGACCTCTAGGAGACTTATAGATAAAGTATGTTTTGATTCAATTTTGCATATTATTTAATCCAATATAGGAGCAGTACTTAACACTGATTTGAACTAAGGTTTAGTGTACTCAAGTCCTAGAACTACATACCATCATAGAATATTTATCCCTCCTAAATGGGTATTAGTTTATTGATCATACCAGTCATGCCTCTATACCCTGGCAAGGTATATTGCGTGTTCGAACTCTATCATCTCACATGGTTTATGTTGATTAACAGGCTCTCCCACAAATTTAAATTTGGTATACGTCCCTCAGTTCAACAAATATTTACCTTGAATTAACTTTTCATACTTATCTTTTTCATATCAGTTTATATACATCTATAATCAGGTCATTATATTACAATTCAACTTTTGCATTCAGTATTACATTTTAGTTCAGTACTTTAGTACTTCCCAACATGTTTGATTTATTTTACAATTTCATTCTTTCATGCTTAGTACATTTGGCATTGATCACATACTTTTTTGTGATTCATAATATTATAATATGGGTTTGTATGCTTAACATTAATTTAGCAATTAATATGCTTCAATGCAACCTCAACTAGTATCACTGACGAGTCCTCATTATCTAAACATGAAGAACTTATCTTTGTATTTTTAGTTTTTGGACATTTAGAGTTAGCTGGGGGCATGTCCTAGCAACTCATTAGTTATTAGAGGCTTCTATACGTAGTGTTGATATTCAGCTTATTCAATTTTAGTTTTTATTTTAATTGACCTGGATTACTACTAGCAGTATTTGATTATCATATTCTAGATTCATACTTGTCGTGTAAGTTAGATTTCATCTAAGTTATTTAGTTATTTTCATAACTATTAGTGTTATGCCTTACTATGGGTTAGCTTAGGGTCACTAATGTCTCTAAGCACCATGTTACATCAAAGGTGTAAACTCAGGTCATGAGAAACATAGTATAAGAGCATCAAGTTTAAAGTGTCCTAGGGTGTCTAAAGTCACATTAACTAGAGTCTCATTCGTAGGCGTGAAGCGCACCACACTTAAGAGGAATAGGCTATGAAGTGTTTTAGTAACACTCATTTTTTTATGCTCATATCATGCAATAGTGTAAAAGCACTATTTATTCTTCTAACCCATGTCTTATCTATTTACTAAAAATTCCTCCCAGAAGAGCCAACAAATGAAGAATAGTAATGGTAATAAACAAGCCCCACCAGCTCAAGAAGATCCCCTAAATTATACCAAGTTCAAAGTTGTATTTTAGGTTCTTGCTCAGGCTCTGACCAATCAAGTCAATCATATTGCTATTGCACTAGCTAATCCAAATGGAAATATAGCTTCCATAAGGTTCTAGTATTTCACTCAAATAAATTACACAGAGTTCTATGACTCTAGGGTAAATAAAGATTAACAAGATTTTATGATATGGTTACAAAATTACTCAAATTATAGGCATCACTTCAGTTGAGAGTATAAATTTAGCCACTTATTAGTTAAATGGAGTGGCTCAAATTTGGTAAAAATAGTAAAAGGTATACATATAGATGTAGACCTAGTTAATTGGGATGAATTTTTGACTACCTTCTTTGATAGATTATATGCTTGTGTGTTGAGAGAAGCTAAGGTTGAAGAGTTTATCAACTTGAAGTAGAGCAGTATGTCAGTGAAAGAGTATTCTCTGAAGTTTATGCAGCTCTCCAAGTATGTTTCAGAGATAGTAGTTGAGGCTAGGGCTTGAATAAGTAAGTTCATTTCAGGTGTCTTAGATTTAATTGTCTAAGAGTGTATGACCACCATGCTTATTGGAGAAATAAACATCCCTAGACTTATTACTCATGCTTAGAAAAATTGAGAAGTAGAAAATAAAAGAGAAAGAGAAAGAGACTAATAGATTTAGGACAAGTAACTTTTACTATTTTCAACAGAGGTTGGGTGGTGGAAATCACTCTCAATTCCAAGAAAGGTCTTCAAATCCAGCATGTTCTTCAGCTAGTGCAACATCTTCTAAGCATAGCATGACAATAATAACAAATCATTAGGCTCTAATTCTCAAGGTAGTGTCATACGCAACCACACTTTTCCAGCATATCCTAAGTATCGTAAGAACTATCTAGTAAGTGCTATTGTGGCAAGGAGGGTTGTTATAGATGTTATCAGATAGTCCATAGGATAAGAGAGTGCCTCTTTATCGAGTATCAAAATGGGGGAAACAAGTCTTAGTCTACTACTTTAGAAGCCCCTTCAAGTCGCTGAACTCAGTAGGGTGATTCATCTAGTATAGGTGGTTTGCAGTGCTAGAATAAGTTCTACACTTTACAGACTCAACAGCATTGCATTAGTTCTTCTGTTATTGTCATTGGTATGTGGTGAGTCATTTATATTGATATTTATGCATGTTTGATCTCGAAGCCACACTTCTCATGGTGGCTCCTTATATTGCAGTAGATATTGGTTTTAGTTCCAAAGCCCTTTCAGAACCCTTTTAAATCTCTACAATATTGTTGACTCAATTAGAGCCAAATGGTTATACAAAATTACCCAGTCTCCATTTTCTAAAAAATCACCACAGTTGATATAGTAGAGTTAGAGATGACCAACTTTGATATAATTCTTGGAATGAATTTCTTACATATTTTTTATACCTTGGTAAATTGTAGAACCATAGTTTTTAAGTTTCAGTTCCCAAATGAACCAATCTTAGAATGGGAGGGTACAACTTTAGTTCCTATAGGTCAGCTTGACTCTTACCTTAAGGACAAATAGATAATCTCTAAGGTTTGCATCTATCATTTAGTTTTGGATAAGGTTTCCAAGATTTAAACCCCAACTCCTTAGTTAGTTCTATTGTAAATAAGTTTCCAAATGTGTTTTTTGAAGATCATCCTAGAGTCCCTCTTGAGTAGGAGATAGACTTTGGAATAAAACTTCTAGATACCCAACATATCTTAGTTCCTCCTTATAAAATGGAACAGTATGCGTAAGAAATTGATGGAAGATTTAAAGGACCTTTTAGATAGAGGTCCTATTTGGGAACTAAAACTAGACAATTCTATTTCTGCATTTGACTGAGGCATAGTAGGAATGAAGCCAATCCATGCTGAGAATGACATTAACATCGGTGATCTCTATTTCGACTAAGTTTGCTGAAGTGACTTTCTGAGGTACCATAATTAGACAGTTCTTATATACCCGTCGGGCTATGATAGATTTACCCACTAGGGTACAAACTGAGAAAGGATCTACTAGAATTTCAAGACTGACTCCAAAGTCAATAGCTATATAAGGAGGAACAAAAGACAAAGAAGCTCTTGGATTTAGCAAAGCATAAACATGTAAATGATAAACCTGTAACGTACCAGTGACCATATCAGGAGAACTTTCCTGATCTTTTCAGGATTGAAGAGCATATAGTCTATTTGGGCGTTGCCTACTGGTGGAAGTGGATGCGGCACCCTGTTGATTCGGGCGACTGAACTAAACTGGGGGACGGTTATGCTGACCCTGGGAACCTGACTGGGGATAATTCCTGACTCTGTAACCTGGCTTGCCACACCCGAAGCACACATTACTGCCAACGCTGTAGATACCTTGGTGGTTTATTCCATATTTCTAACAAAGAGGATTGGTTTGGGCGCTGCTGACACTACTATGAGGCTTAGGACCTGGCGCCCTGTCTCTGTTGCCATCTCTGAATTTTGTCACTAGAGCACTGGATGAGGATGGAGCTGGAAATGAGAATTTTGGGTGAAACTAAGAATCATTACCACCCTTGAACTTAGGTTGAGTGGAGTTGAAACTACTTGTTCTCACTCTATTATTCTCCCTCTCTTTCTACCTATTCTTAGCCTTTTCTATCTGCTCAGCATGGACAATGATTCTGGATATGTCCATCTTCTTAATCAGCATTTTGGGGCTGACTCCAAAGTCAATAGTTGTATTAGGAGTTACAAAAGAAAAGAATCTCTTGGATCTAACAAAGCATAAACGTGCAAATAATAAACTTGTAACATACCAGTGACCATATCAGGAAAATTTTACTAATCCTATCGAGACTAAAGAGTGTAGAGTCTATTTGGACACTGCCCATTGGTGGTACTGGATGTGGCGCCCTGCTGATTTGGGCGATCAGACTGAGCTGGTGACCAATTATGCTGACTCTGTAAACCCATCTAAGGATACTGTCTGACCCTGTGGCCTAGCTTTCCATATTCGAAACACACATCACTGCTAGCTTTACAGATACCCTGGTGGTTTCTGCCATATTTCAGGCAAAGAGGATTGGTTCGGCCATTCTTTGGCCTAGACATTTTGGCCCTTTTATTCTTTCTCCCCTTTATTCTACTCCTCTCCTCCTTACTCTACAGAGCATGAGCCATAAGACTATATAGGATAATAACCAACTGATTGTTCTAATAAACTATTGAATAAGCTAAGGCGGTGAAAGCACTGAGAAATATGCTCATTTAGGGGGTCTGCCTGAATAAGTGGAGGGGCTGACTGGTTTTCGTTACTTTTTTCGTTAGCTTCTCTGGAAGACATGTTCTGGAAGAATAAGGAAGAGATGAATTAGAATGAGAGCTTAACTTAAGCTCATGCTCACTCACATGATATGAGTACTGAAAGAAGAGAAACTTTTCCTAAAACATCTCGTAGCCTCTTGTCCATAAATATGGTGCGCTACACACCCATGCACAAGACTCTACTAGATGCGAGTTTTAGACTTTATAGGACTCTGTTGAACCTTAGGCTCTGATACCAAGTTTGTAACGCCTCAATTCTGTACCCCGAATGCTACACGATGCTCATAATCCCAAAGGACCACACGCTAACCCATTACTGGTACCTGCTGTAATAACTGAATAGTAATACTGTAAATATGTGGAAAGTAGGTGGAAAATTTCCATAAGGTTCAATAATAAAATAAAACTGAATACGGTATAACAATACCAAAACTGAAATATCTGTCCGAAAATACTCTAGTCTGAAAAGCCTTTACTATTTGAATCATGGAGTTGATGGGAAAAGCCCCCAACTAACTCCAGCTACTGAAAATATACTCATAAACAAAAATACTAAAGAAAATAATCATGTCCTTAAACTATGAGGACTCACCACTAACTCTGACTGCTGAAGATCTCAACTGCTAAGGGTGCTCGAGAGACCGTGCATCTAAACCTATGATATAAGACATCATAGCGCAAGAGAAAGGTATGCGTTAGTACTTTGAATGTACTAGTATGCTAAGTGAGGTAGGCTGAAATGTATGGACAATACTGACTGAATGATATGAATATAACCGAATGAGAGTACATGCATGAATACGTATACTATAACTGAGATCGTGATAACACTGGATACTGAGTTCTAAATTACTGATTTACTAATATCTGAGTTTACTGTTACTGTGTAGCTGATAACTGAGTGACTGTATCTGACAGTCTTGATTCTGTGGAAATATACTAAGTTCCGTACTGAAATGAGTGACTGTGTATGACAGTCCTAAATCTGTAGAACTGAACTGAGTTCTATACTGAATTTGAGTCTGAAACTGAAACTGTGGGAGGTAATAATCACCGACATGCCCTTTTCTGAATAGATTGGGTTCCAACCTATAACCTTAGTTGGAAGGGTGTCAGTACCATGCCATGAGTAAAGACAAGCTGTGAGTTAACCCTCTTTGACAGGAAACTCTTTCGTCAACCCTCACTGGCAGGAAAACTCATGTGAGATGTATCAACCCTAATCTGGCTGAAAGATATCTCAACCTACGTTGGCTACATAGTTCTGTAATGCCAGGATTTCTACTAAGGGTCAAAACCTTTGCTGGCAGGAATGCCCCCATACCTGGGTTTGCTCGCTGCTGAGTCCTACTCCCAACTGAATAGATTCTTAACTGATTTCTTAATTCATACTAGGCTTGACTAAACTATTACTGATTTTACTTAATTTCATTGACTGACGGAATACTACTGAATTCTGTTAGCTGACTGAGTTTACTGAGGTCTGAACTGAATACTGAACTAGATGAGACTAATACTAAGTCTACTGAGTTCTCTTGAGCCTGTAACTGACTGAGAGTATTACTGATCATGACGTGACTGAGATTATTCTGTAACTAACACTAGCTCTAGGTAAATAGCTAAATTGTCAAGTATAAATACCCCCAGGACTCGACAGCATGAAAAGTAAAGCTTCACATGGTTCTTCATTGCATAAAAATGCACACTTGTTCATAATGTATCTATAGAGGTATTTTATCAAACACTTGAATAGGATGAAATAGTATACATACTAGTATGATATAATCCTATTATTACATTCACATCAGCAATTTATCAAACACTTGGATGAGATAGTATATGCACTTAATACTAAACAACATGTGAGCATCATGATTAAATTTCCAATTCACAATTCCATGGGTTTCAACATGAATTCACATGATAAATCACACATATCAAATAATTCTACATCAATCTTGTAATAAATCATGAAATAGAAACCCAATTATAGTAATAATCATGAAAACACTTTGATTTCAAATCATGGAAAGCATGAAATCATGCTACTTGAAATTTAAAAGAGTTTCTTGGACTCTGAGGGTGGAAGGAACCCTTGGATGAATACTTCACATACCTTGGTTGCTAAATTCTTGAAGAACAATGATGAAATCTTGAGCCTTAGCTTTTGAATTTAGATCACCTAGGGTTTCTACTCTTGAGAAGTTTTAGAATAGTGAATGGATTTAGACTTTAAAGAGGCTTAATCTCGTGTCTTGGGGCTGATAGGCATAGGAAAACGACATTAATATCCCTGATGACGTAGCTTTTAACGAATGAAAACCAAACTGTTGATGCGCAGACCAATGCACAACGTTATTTGCATCGACGCGATGGCCTACGCGCCGCATCTAATCCGCGTTGGTTCACTAGAATTTGCACTGAGCTGAGGGAAAAATTTTCATTCGATGCGCAGGACGACGCGACGCATTGACTCGCTATTTTGGTCACTCGAACATGGTCTAAACGAGGTCCGAAAAATTCAAAACTTGTTCGGAAGCACTTACTGATATTTTTGATCACGAATCAATCTAAAGGTCGATACTTTAAGGTCATATGAGTCATGAAATAGAGTTGCCAACTTACGAAGGCCAAAATAATACTAAGTATGAATACTTAGCTAGAATTTTTCTATGTCTGGGACCCCTTAGTAAGCTTAAAAGTCTGAGTTGAGCTTATGTATCATCATATCAAAATTAGAGCTTGCATGTCTGTCCCCTTATACCATACGAAACCATTAAACCATATTTGACTCCAAAGTTTCCAATTAAACCAAAACCATGAACACCATGGCCGTTCAAAAAACATTTAAAAATCAAACCAAACTAATTCATGTTCCATTTACCATTTACGCATTGCAAGGATTCCAAGAATAGTCAAACTATGTGATAAAATCATATTCATTGTCAATTTCACAAACAAGTTAAGGGCACAAAATTACCAACATTATATGTAAAGGCAAAATCACCAAATTGGGGATTAACCATGACCCACTTAGTTTAATTACCATTAATATGCATCCCACAATGTTCAAAATCATAAATAAAGAATAATTATTGCATAAGAAACCATGGAAAAACATTTAAACCCAACATATTCACAACCCTCAATCAATAGTTCAAAACCCATTATCAAAACCATGAAGAATAACCAATTTCATGCCATTAATAAAATGCAAGTATAGGGAAAGAGATGCATGCCATAATTTCCAAGAAGTTCAAATAAAACCACACCCTTAGGACCCTAGAAGATCACTTCCTTGAACCCTAGCCTTGAGTATAAAAGAGGATTTTGAGAGACGATAGTTGAGAGTAATGAGAATGATCTTTGCATATTAAAATTGATAGAAATAGGTCCTAGTAGTGAATAAAAATCATTTATAAGTGAAAGGACCTCACTACCCCTCTTTCTTTCTAATTGAACAAAACAACCGCAAAATAACACAGGTTCATGGCACAGACCTTATCACGGAGGTCTAGACACAGTGACACGAACCCTATCGTGGAGGATAACCTCTGTGACACGTATCACAGAGATTATCCTCCGTGACACGAGTCTATCACAGAGGCTTACCAGTGACCTAAAACTTTCCTGAACCTCGTTCAAAAATTTTGAAACTCTTTTGGGTTTACCTTTTTAACATCCCCAAATATAATTTGAGTCAAAAATTGATATTTCAAGCATGGAAAGGCCAAAATGAAATTCTTGAAATTTTGAGGATGTTACATTATCACCCCTTAGTATCATTCGTCCCTGAATGATGAGCTAAGACACATTTTGCATGACAATGACAACAACTCACCGGAATCAAAAGCTAACACGGAAAATATCAAAGAAGAGCAGAATTCATACCTCAAGCTTATTCATCCATCACACGAAATAGAAATAGATACTTATCCTTCATATCCTCTTCCGCCTTCCAAGTGGCTTCTTCCACTTTATGGTTCCTCCAAAGGACCTTTACCAATGATACATCTTTGGTCCGCAACCTACAGACTTGTCTATCCAAGTCTCCGCTGGAGCCTCTTTGTAAGACAAGGAATCCGAGACACCAATTTTCTCGATAGGCACCACCAAAGAAGGATCACCCATACATTTTATCAACATGGACACATGAAACACAGGGTTAATAGAACCTAAACTCGAAGACAATTCCAACTCATAAGAACCAACATAATAGGGACTGAGCTTTCCTTTCTTTCCAAAATGAATCATCCCTTCATTAGAGACACTTTCAAGAACACCCAATCACTATATCAAACTGCAACTCTTTTCACCTCACGTTTGCATTAGATTTTTAAAGACTTTGGGAAGTCTTAAGCTTATCCCAAATCACCTTCACCTTCTCCATATCTTGATGAACTAAATTAGGACCGAACAATATTACCTCACCAACTTAGAACCACCTAATAGGGGATCCACAACTCCTACCATACAAATCCTCAAATAGTGCCATATAGATACTAGAATGATAGCTATTATTGTATGTTAACTCTACAAGAGTTAAGGGGTCAACCCAACTACCACCAAAGTTAATTACACAAGCTCAAAGATATCCTCTAAAGTCTGAATGGTCCTTTTCGCTTGTCCATGCATCTATGGGCGGAAAAGGGTACTAAGGTTCACTTTAGTCCCTAAACCTTGCTGAATCGACAACCAAAAATGAGACAAGAAATGAGTACCCCAATCAGAAATAATAGAAACTAGAGTTTCATGCAACACCACAATCTCCTGAATATACAACCTTGCATAATCCTTGGTAGAATAATTAGTCCTCACCATCGAGAAGTGAACAGACTAAGTCATCTTATCCATGATGACCCAAATAGAATCAAAATGGGTTTGAGACCGCAGAAAACTGGCAACAAAATCCATATTTATCACTTCACATTTCAATACATGCAACTCTATTTCTGGAGACAACCCACTCGGCCTCAAGTGTTCCACCTTCACTTGTTGACACATCATGCACTTAGCCATAAAATTAGCCACATCCCTTTTCATGTTATTCCACCAATAGATCTCTTTAAGGCTGTGATATATCTTTGTCGAACTAGGATGAACCAAATAATGTGACTCATGAGCTTTGACTAAAATTCTACCTTGTAGCCCATCCACATTGAGAACACACAACCTCCCTTGGTAACTCAAGGTACTATCACCACCAATCTCAAAAGCTATCACCTTCTGCCTACCCACATCATTCTTGATTTGCATTAATAAGATCTAACACCTATTTCTCGTTCACCTCAGCACCAAGAGATGTCTTTGCCACCGCTTCCACAAACACACCACCATCCTCAGAATCTAAGAGACGAACTCCAATATTAGCCAACAAGTGAATATCCTTCACCAAGTCCCGCTTTTCATTCTCCACATGAGACAAACTCCCCATAGATAACCTACTAAGAGCATCGGCAACTATGTTAGCATTGACTAGGTGATAGTGGAGACTCATGTTGTAATCTTTGAGCAGTTCAACCCATATCCTCTGCCTTAGATTCAACTCTTTCTAGGTGAAAATGTACTACAGGATTTTATGATCTGAAAAGATGTCAACATGAACCCCATATAGATAATTCTATCAAATCTTCAATCTAAACATCATAACTAACAACTACAAATCACGAGTCAGATAATTCCTCTTTTGAACTGTTAACTTCTTAGAAGCATATGCTACCACCTTACCATGATGCATCAATACACAACCAAGTCCCATACGAGATGTATCACAGTAAAATAAGAACCCATCACTACCCTCGGGCAAAGTAAAAACTGGAGCAAAAGTCAATTTATCTTTCAGTTTTACAAAACTCCACTCATAAGCATAGGACCATAGAAACTTCACCTTTTTTTGTGTCAACCTATTCAAAGGTGCAACAACCGATGAAAAGCTCTCCACAAATCTTCTATAATAACCCGCTAAACCTAAGAAGCTTTGAATATTGATTGGAGGCATGGGTTTAGGACACTTATTAACCACCACAACCTTTTATGGATCTACCATGATCCCTTCACTAGAACCAACATGACCAAGAAAAGTAACAACATTCAACCAAAACTTACACTTTGAAAACTTAGCCTATCTTTTAGGGTCTGGAACACAGCATGAAGGTGATTGGCATGATCCTCCTCACTTTTTGAATATACCAAAATATTATCTATAAACACAATCATGAATAAGTCCAAAAACAAATGAAATACCCAATTCATGAAATCTATTAATCCTGTCATAGAATTGGTCAACCCTGAAGACATGACCAAGAACTCAAAATCCTCCTCCCTAATCTTTAACTGATGATAACCTAAATAATGGTCAATCTTAGAGAAATACTTAGCACTCTAAAGTTGGTCAAATAGATCATCAATCCTAGGAAGAGAGTACTTATTCTTCATGGTTACCTTGTTCAACTAATGATAATTAATACACATTCAAAGAGAACCATCCTTTTTAGACACGAAGAGTACAAGAGCACCTTATGAAAACACACTAGGGCGGATAAAACCCTTGTCAAGAAGATCCTTCAACTGCTCCTTAAGCTCCTTCAACTTGGCCGGTGCCATTTTATAAGGAGTAATAAAGATAGGATGAGTGTCTGTAATAAGATCAATCCCAAAATCAATTTCCCTGTCGGAAGAAACACCAGTATGATCATCAGGGAAAACCTCAGGAAATTCTCTAATAATCCGGATAGATTGTAAAGAAGGACCCTCTAAGTTAGAATCTTTAACTCGGACCAAATGATAAAGACATCCCTTGGAAATTAATTTTTGGGATCTAAGATATGATATGATCCTTCACTTAGGCACTAGGGAACTCCCCTCCCACTCAATAACTAGCTCAGTAGGGAATTTAAAGATGACCTTATGGGTCCAGCAGTCTAAAGAGATATAGCACGGGTGCAACCAATTCAGCCCTAGATAACATCAAAATTTAGCATGTCTAATTAAAATAGATCCACCAAGGTTTTCCTACTACCAACAGATCACACACAACCCCTATAGACCTTTCTAGCGACCACCGAGTCACTCTCCAAGGTAGAAATAGAAAAGGGGTTTGAAATACATCCAGGACTAAAACCAAAATACACAGACACAAATGGGGTCACATAATAAAATGTCGAAGCTGGATCAAGTAAATAGTAAACATTACGAGAGAAGAGTTTTAACATACCAGTAATGACATTAGGTGACACGTTAGACTCTTGACGCGTAGTAAGAGGATACAAGTGATTTTAACCTGTGTTGGTTCTAGATGTGGCACCCCTTGGTGACGGAGCCGATGATGTGGTAACCAGAATCTTGTTAACCCCCGAAGTAACCTTGTCCCAAGGGAAATCCCTAGGAATATGACCCAGCTGGCCATAATTAAAACATCGATTCTTTTCTTCATCATAAAACCCATATTACAACAAACCACATAGCCTACATAGAGGATATGATGGAGTTGAATAGGCCCACTAACCTAAGATTGAGCACCCTATTCCCTATAACCATCACTACTCTGGACCTAAGATCGGGCACCTTACCTCTTCTTAGACTATTTCTCACCATCTGTACCACTCTGTTCCTGACCTCCACCTAGATCTGAATGCTAAAACTTCTTAATCTGCCTCTCCCTTATATTTATTTGCTTTTTTTCCTTAACAACCTACTAGATATACACTACCAGTTGGGAGATTTCCATATTTTTATTCAATAAGGCTTCCTTAATCTCCAAAATTAGCTCACGAGTTAAAGTAGAAGAAAATTTCCTCATGCTAGACACTTAGTTCAGGAGCATATCGAGACAACTGGTGGAATTTCAAGGCATACTTCTTCACTGGCATCCTGCCTTACTTTAAATTCACAAACTCCTTCGCTTTTGCCTCTCTTAACTCCTGAGGAAAGAAGCGATCAAGAAAGGCACCAGAGAAATCCTTCCACAAAGCATATTTAGCATTATCACCTCTAATCCTCTCTACTACTCATACCATTTGTACACTATATCCATCAATCCATAAGTAAAAAATTCCACACTGACACGACCCGGCCAAGGGACTCATCGTAATGGGCATCCCAAGTTCAATCGGGACCGGAGCCCACCCCCGTTACTCAACATTACCTCTAGTCGCCTGCCCTGAGTTGGATAAATTTTAAACATATAACAACATAGTGTAACAGCTCACTTGAAGACTCTGAAATAGGCTCACAACCATGACTAGCCCAACCGAGTCCAACCATTCCACACCAACCGCCCAACCGTACCAAACCATTCCAATGGCCATAAACCAGGCGATAACCAGATAAGTTCCCAAACATAATAAAATTAATCCCAAAATAAAATACGATGGAACAGTCCAAAATTATGTCCAATGATATCAAACCACTAGCTTATTCCAATGCCAAGCCCGACACTAATACCGATCCCACTCATTCCAACCCATAGTAGTACCAAATAGCCTCTAACCAAAAGAGTAATAGAATCCAATTGGGACAAGCACCCAACCATCACCAAAACCAATATCAAAAATAAAATCCAAGTATCTAGAAATATGCATAACATAAAATGGAGCCTCCCAAAAGGATGAAAGCTTACCACTTCAGTCCATATGATGATCCTAGAGTCAATTACTATGTAGAAAGAGTAGAACGGCTGGTTCCAGCATAGTGTGGGTACAACCTCCAGTAGATGGGTTAGTGGGTGAACGGTAGCATGATCTTCGGATAAGGATAAGATAATGCCATTTATAAAGCCAAGTAAAACCATCCATATGAATAAACTATAATTATATATATATAAATATATATATATATATATATATATACATATATATATATTTAACCATGCCGGGAAAGGGGACCAAGTTTAACATGCATTTAAAATCTTTACCTGGGCTGTGTAGCTTTAACATCCTAAATCATCCACGGGCTATATGGGTTTAGCTCCCCCTGCTGAAAGGGCCCCAGTGCATTTAGCCACACGACTAGGGAAGAAAACCTGGGATGAATAGTACATCCCATAAAGTATAGAGTGACATCATGAAACTATCACCAAGACCAACCTCACATCAGCACATATGAGTTTCCAATTTTGTCCCCTCGGGACCTGCTACACACCCACCATTATTGCCCAATTAAAACCATTTCCAAGTAACCAACCATTCTATTTACCATTTATTAACCAAGGCCATTTAGTGTTGGTATAGTTATACCGACCATACTTGCAATTACTATCCATAGCCAACCATATATAGGTTTAAGGGGACTTCCAAGTGCCCTTCCATTTACCATATTAAACCACTTGGGGGATTCTATGTACACCACAAGCATAACTATTTAGCCATTTACCTTTCCAAGCCATTTAAACCATGCATAATTCCTTTACCAAGATTTAAAACAAGCAAGGGTTCCATTTAAAAGTACTCAATGCAATAAAAACATTAATATAAGCATTTTACATTAATATAGGCATTTTGTCAAACACATTGGGGGCATGATATAACCAAAACCAATTCCAATTAACATTAGAGCATTCCCATGCAATCCAATTATCCAAAGCCATTATTAATGCATATAAAAGCATAATTAACACCATGGGAAACCATAACCAACCATTTAATATCAAAACCCCCAAATCATATTTGAAAACCAAAATCCTACATCAATGAATTAATGAAAACATTCATAAAAACCATGCCTTTAGTTAGAATTAACAATGATAGAAGAGAACATGCCTTAAACCAAGATGATGACGGAAAGAGATCACCAAGACAAGTCGTAATTAATCCTCTAGTTGAAACCCTAGCTTTCCTTGCCTAAAAGCTTTAGAGAGAATTATAGAGTATTTTAGAAGGGTTTCTAAGTGATAATGAATGGAATAATAGGGTAAATAACCTCCCAAGTAGGTTAGAAGTCGTGGAACCTTATTAGGATAAGTGGGGAAATGTCCAGAATACCCCTACTTAAGTTGCACAAAATCTCGTCCCAAGGGTACGACTAACCCTCACGAGTCGTACCCTCCAATACGATTGGTACCCTTCACTCATATCCTAGACTCCACCTTTGGATCCAATACTATCCAGAATATGACTCTACCAACCAATTCCTATCTGAAGCATACGATCCATACCCTTCATCTGTACCCCTGGAAAATTAAAGTGAAGGAAGATTTAGACACTATCCACCACATGAGTCTATGATGCGACTTATACCCTGGCTTATAGCACATGGTGAGCCACTCGTACTCAGATCCAACCTGAGCAACCAAGTCTAAGACTAAGTTAAGGAACCAAATGATTTGTACCCACCAATATGACCCATACCCCAAAGTCGTATCTATTCTAGTAACCAAAATCCATCCTACTAACCAACACTGGTCAACATACGACAGGACCATACCATTCATACCCTATCATACGGCTCATACTTATGAGCTGTATTGGGTTCAGAGACTAGAATTCTAGGAAATTTTCTAAGGGTCAAAACTCAGGGTGTTATAGTTTCCCCCACTAGGAACATGCATCATCGAATGACAGGTAAGGTAGGGGTGATGACACATACGAGTCATTTACATTATCAAATATATTCCCAATCTTTAATAAAGTTTAAAAACAAAGAGGAAAAGATATTAATCTTTCCTTTAACAAACTCAGAAACTAAATATGTGTTAAAGAAACAAACCTTCTTTATGAATCCCAGGGGCAGAAAACAAAAGCAAAAATTTAGACTTTATGTCCTTCTCTGCTTCCCAAGTAGACTCTTCCACCTTATGGTTCTGCCATAAAATTTTTACTTAGGCCATATAATTGGTCCACAACCGACGAACCTGTATATCCAAGATCTCAATTGGGATTTCCTCATAAGACAGAGAATCCGTGATACTAAATCCTTCCAAAGGAACAATCAATGAAGGATCACCAATGCACTTCATCAACATAGAGACATGAAAGACCGGATGGACTAATATCAAGCTATAAGGAAACTCCAACACATAAGCAACATTACCAACTCTCTGTAAAGCCTCATAACTCTCTGTAAAGCCTCATAAGGACCAACATACTGGGGACTGAGCTTCCCTTTCCTGCCAAACTGCATTACTCCCTTCCTGGGAGATACCTTGAGGAAAACCTTATCCCTAACCTCAAACTTTAAGTCTCTATGCCTAACAGCTACAGAGGACTTTTGGCTACTTTAGATAGCCTTAAACCTATCCCACATCACCTTCACCTTCTCCATAGCCTGGTAAACCAAATCGGGACCAAACATATCCACCTCACCAAACTCAAACCATCCAATAAGAGATCTACACCTCTTACTATACAATGCCTTAAAAAAGGCCATACCAATACTAGAATGATAGCTATTATTGTAAGCAAACTTCACCAAAGGTAGATTCTTAACCCAACTACCACCACAATCAATCGCACAAGCCCAAAGCATATCCTTTAATGTCTGATTAGTTCTCTTTATTTGCGCATCTATCTATAGGTGCAAAATAGTACTCAGGCTAACCTTAGTCCCCAACCCTTACTGAAAAAATTGTTAGAAGTAAGATGTAAAATATGTGCCATAATTAGAAATAATCAAAACAAGAACCCCATACATCTTCACAATCTCCTGAAGATACAACTTTGCATAATCCTCTATCGAGAAGGTAGTTAGTACTAGAAAAAAGTGGGCAGACTTAGTCATCCTATCCATGATGACCTAAATCGAATCATATTGATTCTGAGATCGAGAAAGACTGGTAAAGAAGTCCATCTTGATAACTTTCTATTTCCATTTGGGTAAATTAATTTCTTGATACAACCCTCTTGGCCTCGTGTGCTCAACCTTAACCCATTGACATACCAAGTACTTGACCATAAAATCAGCACAATCTCTCTTTATGCTATTTCACCAATAGATCTCCTTGAGATCATGATACATCTTAGTCGATCTGGGATGAAAAACATAGCGCAATTCATATGCCTCAGCCAAAATCCTTTGTTGCAATCTATCAACATCAGGAACACATAACCTCCTTTGGTACCATAAAGTACCATCACTACTGTTCTTAAACACCATTACCTTTTGCCTACCAATGCCACTCTTGATTTTCATCAAAATAGGATCCAGCACTTGTTTCTCCTTAAATCTCCATAACAAGAGATGATCAAACTACTTCCTTCACCATCACACCACCATTCTTTGAGTCCAAGAGGCAAACTCCATGATTAGCCAAGCGGTAAATCTTCTTCATAAATTCCCACTTTCCTTTCTCCAAATGAGATAAAATCCCTATGGATAACCTAATAAGAGCATCAACAACTATGTTAGCTTTTCCTGAGTGGAAGTGAAGACTCATATCGTAGTCCTTGAGAAGCTCAAGCCATCTTCTTTGCCAAAGATTTATCTTCTTCTAAGTGAACACATACTGTAGACTCTTATGGTTAGAAAATTTATCCACGTGAACACCGTATAAATAATTCCACCATCTTTTCAAAGCAAACATAACCACCAATAGCTCAAAATCTTGAGTAGGATAGTTCTTCTCATGCACTTTCAACTTCCTGGAAGTATAGACAATCACCTTCCCATGCTTCATCAACACACAACCAAGCCATACGTGAGATACATCACAATAAACCACGAACCCATTATTGTTTTTCAACAAAGTCAGAATTGGAGCTGAAGTTAGCTTATCCTTCAACTTCTCAAAACTTCCTTCAGAAGTATCTGACTAAGAAACCTTGACCTTTTTCTGAGTCAACTTATTCAATGAAGCAGCTATCGATGAAAATCTATGCACAAACTACCTATTATACCCAGCTAAACCCACGAAGCTCCTAATGTCAGATGGAGTCATGGGTCTAGTCCACCTCTTCACCACAGCAACCTTTTGTGGATCCACCATGATCCCCTCACTAGAAATAATATGACCCAAGAAAGTTACAACATGCAACCAAGACTCATATTTTGAGAACTTGGCATGCAACTATTATTCTTATAAGGTCCGTAGCATCACACAGAGGTGATTATCATGATCCACCTCACTCTTTAAATAAAACAGAATGTCATCAATAAACACAATAATAAGAAGATCCAAATACTGATAAAAAACCCTATTCATCAGATCCATAAATGCTGCCGAAGCATTAGTCAAGCCAAATAATATTACCAAAAACTCAAAGTGCCCATACCGAGTATTAAAAGTTGTCTTAGGGATATCCACCTCCCAAATCTTTAATTGATCATATCCAGACCAAAGATCTATCTTAGAAAAGAACTTGGTACCTTATAATTGATCAAACAGATCATCTATCCTTGGAAGAGGATACTTGTTCTTGAATGTCACCTTATTCAACTACCTATAGTTAATGCACATCCAAGGAGAACTATCTTTCTTGCACAAAAACAACATCGATGCACCCCACGGAGATGCACTAGGATGAATAAACCCTTTATTCAGAAGATCCTTAAGTTGCTCCTTGAGTTTCCTCAACTCAGCCGAAGCCATTTTTAATGGAGAAATAGAAATTGGACGAGTATCCAAAACTATATCAATACCAAACTCTATTTTCCTATCTTGAGGAACACCAGGAAGATCATTGGAAAATACCTCTGGAAACTCACTAACCACTGGAATTATCTAGAAAGAAGGAGCTTTCGAGTTAAAAGCTTTACCCCGAACTATCTGACAAAGACAACCTTTGAAAATTAACCTCCGAACTCTAAGATAATAAATAAATTTCCCCTAGGAGCTAAAGACCACCCTCCAATTCTATCACCGGTTCACCAGGGAACCGAAAAATAACCCTACAGGCCTGAAACCCAAGGATGCGTAACAATAGTGCAGTCAATCTATACCCAGAATGATATCAAAATCCAGCATATTCAACTCAAATAGATCCACCAAGGTTAGCTTGCCACTAACATATACCAAGCACCCCCTATAGACTCTCTTAGCAATAACTGAGTTACCTACTGAGGTAGAAATAGAAAAAGGATCCAAAATAACTACTGGATCAAAACCAAAAGATACAACCACATAATGAGTCACATAGGAAAGAGTGGACCCCAGAGCAAGCAAACAACATACATCATAAGAGAAAAGTTATAACATACTAGTACGACATAAGGTGATGCCTTAAATTCCTATCGAGATGCCAAAGCAACAACCTATACTGATGAACCAGGTGCAGTAATAGAAGTAGATGAAACACCAGCAGGTGTAAGAGTAGAAGATGAAGCCACAGGAATATTATTCTCCTCTATAGCAACCTTATTAACTAGACAATCACTAAGTTGATAGCCAGCCTGGCCATACTTTACGTATGTGTCCCTTTATTTATTGGAATAACTACGATGAGGATGAACACAAAACTGATAAGGAGGGCATGAAGAAACTGGCTGACCTTTGGTTGCCTGAGATTGGGAAACTTGTGCTTGAAAATTGTCACCACCTTGGTGACGCTTGTCGCCTGACTGGTAAGGAGCCCTATAAGAAGAGAAGAAAACATAACTCCCCAACTTCTTCTTCTGCCATTTGCCACCATCCTGACCACTGTGAGACTAAGAAACTCCCTGGTTAGAAAACCTACTTCTCTTACCTTGTCTATCTCCAAACTCTGCTTATTTCCTTTTTTTATCCTCCACTTGCTGCATACGAATAGTCAACTTAGAGATGTCCATATCTTTAATCAGTAAGGTAGTCTTGCTCTCTATAATAAAATCCCGATTCAACCCAGAAGCAAATTTCCTCATTTTTTCCTACATGTCAGCCACTAAATCAGGAGCATACCTTGATAATTGGTGAAACTTTAAGGCATATTCCTTGTCAAACATCCTCCCCTCCCCTGCTTGAGGTTTGCAAACTCCTCCATCTTTTCTTTCCTCAACTCTTAGGAAAAGAAATAATCTAAGAAGGCATTAGAAAAAGTATTCCACAAGACTGATTCTTCCACATCACCCCTATCTCTGTCCCACTCTCCATACCACTGATATGCAACACCTTTGAGATGATAAGCCGTAAAGTTTATCCCCTCCAAATTGGTAGTCTGCATCATCGGAAATATCTTTTCTATTTCATCAAAGAAGCCCTATGGATCCTCCCCAACCTTCACTATAGAAAAAGTGAGAGGACCAATCTTCATAAATTGGCCAACCCTTGTGGTCTCATGTCACGACTCGAGACTACCCCTAGTCATAATATGGTGCTTAGAACCATAAGTGATTCCAAATTAACCCATAAACTAGCATACTATTAAACTACTAATTTATAATATATTAAATAGCTGGTTCTTCTATGCAAAAATATAATCATGACAAAATCTGGGAAAAATATAATACTTATACAATTTATAATTTGATAAAACTGAAGAGAGAACTAAAATTATATGACTGACTCTAACTGACCTCTATGAAGCCTCTACTATACTGACTACAGATAGCTGGGACATGTCTCCAACTATCACTAATCAATACATATGGAAAAATTAAAAATAAAGTACACAATCCACAACTGTCTGGAGTTTTCAAAATAAGAGAACATATCACCTATTGGCTGAAAGTTGCAAACTATTTGACCTTGGTGTAAGAGCTACATATGGTACCTATATTATTAAGGATGTAGCCACAAATACATATATATGGCCAGTATATTAGAATATACTGAGTATATGGAGACAGACACTAAATAATGGAAATATTTCAAATATTTTGTAAAATTGAGGATATAAGTTATTTGTTGAAATTATACTTTTCAAACATGACTATACATGAAAACTATAAATCATACATAATTTATAACTCATCAGTTGAAAATAATTCTGTAAGCTAGGAGGCGGTAGAAACATAAATATTATAAGCCATTCTCTCGTGGGGTTGAATATGATGTAGAAGTTGTACTGAGCATGACATATGAATACTGGGTCTGAACTAAGTAGTGGAAAATAACATAACTAAAGGATCTAAATATACAAATATACTGAGCGCGAATGCATAAACATACAAAATCAACCAAACATATACTAAGCTGATCTGATTAATTAAATGGCTAATAACTGATTATTAAGTAGCGGATGTCTGAATAAATAACACTGGATACTGATTAGCTGATATATGAATACTATTTAACTGATAACTGAATACTGATCATGAAAAGCTAAACTGTACTTGGTCTAAGTAACTGAACTGAAACTGCAGGGTACTGGCGTATGTGATAAAGACTAACTGAACAACATGGGACAACTGAGCTTGAATGCATGCCAATTATAATATCTAAAAATGCAAGACTAAGTGTATATCTGTTATGTCACTAAGATAATCTATAATTTGAAAGGCTGAAATTTATATAACTGAGTATCTGAAAGCCTGTACACTTAGTCAAGAAAACTTAAACTGATAATACACTGAATACTATATTGAGATTATAGGACGTATAATCTAACCAAAATGCCCTAATCTGAGATAATTAGGGTCCAACCTGTAACCCCAATTGGAAGGGTGTCTGTATTGTGCCACGGGTACTAGCATTAGTTGTGTGGATCTACTAAACTGGTGTCCTGAAGGACCAGGGTATCAAACCTAAACTGATGGGGGAACCCTGAGAGAAAGCTAAGCCTAACTGATAGGTGACTCCTCATATCCCATGCAAGCTATATAGTTCTGAAATATAGGGACTGCTACTAATGACTTTGCCTAACCAACGGGGAAGCTACAGAAAGTCACCATCCCTGTATTTGCTCAGTGCTAAATCCTACTCTCAGCTGAACTGACACTGATTACTGGACTGAACTAAGCATAACTAAACAAACAACTGATCATAATGACTGACTGAGTGATAATTCTCATGGTATATCTGAAATCATTCTAAAGATACTGACATTATGTAAACAGCTAAGTATCGGATATTCGTAACCCTTCAGCACTAAAAGATTACTAAATGCAATAGCAAACTTAAAAACTGTAGTAGAGGATCATGGTTTAAAAACCCATAAGTATAGCCATTTCATCAAATGTGTCAGGATCATAAATTTAAACATCGGAATGCTTAATTATGAGGAACAATCATGATTACATGACTAAAATCACAATTAAGGATTTAATATGGAATTTGCTTGAATAAAACATGGGAAATGTAAATCCAAAGCATAAGGAAATTAAATATTTCATGGGATCATACATGGGCTGAATTTAACTTTAAACTATCATGAAAACATGAATTAAGCCTTTTTGGAACATAGTAAATATTAAAATAAAGGAGAAACTCTATAGTTCACTTGAAAGAGAAGGTTTTGGGCTCCATGGGTGAAAGGGACCCATGAATGAATACCCCCACATACCTTAAACCTTTAACTTGAAAGAAGATCGCCAATATTGATGTTTTCTTAAAGGTTCTTGAACTTGGGGGACTTGAATTTTTGATTTCTTGAGGGACAAAGAATTGAATTTGTTCTTGCCGAAAGGGAGGGTTTTCTTGAGAGAAAAGTTGGAGAATAATGGCAATTTATCCCCTAAATAATGCCCCAAGTTGTCATACGAACGATTAGGTTGAGGGGGAAAAGTTACAATTGCCTTCAGTCATTTAAATAAAAAAACTGGACGCAACTATTCCTCCGCGGCGCGGTTGTATCGATGTGGCTTACTGGTTCTGATGAAAATGATTATAACTTTTCTCTTGGGTATCTGATTAAGTCGAAATTGGTATTATTAGAAAGATAATTCAATAATCTACAATTTGTTAGGTCTTGAGATAAAAAATTCCATATATATGAAAGTAATACACATTAAAAGTTGACCCTTGCAGAATCGAATACCAAAATTTGACCGATTCAAAGGCTCTTAGCTCAACTTTGTTCTAAGTGATTCTTATGAATATTTTTAACTTCATCAGCCCTTAACATACTAGGATAAAGATCATGAAATATTCATTCAAATTATAAACCATGAACTGGGCATAACACCCTCACTGCGATGTTGTATATGTGCCAACGGGAATAGCACCTTGATGCAACACTATTGTGGTGACCTGATAGATTTATGATTCAAACATTACCCAATCCTCATCCAAAAAATCCAAAACTTCTTCGAGACATTCTTCTTACACCCCTGAACATGAATTAACTCAAAAACTAATGTCTTAGGATCGGAAAGGTCAAAATAAAAATCCTCAAAATTTATGGGTCTTGAAAATCACTAAGTCCCCAACACTTGGTAAAAATTTCAAGACTTAAGCCCCTTAAGAATTCTACTAAGAGCTGAATTGATCTAAGAATAGTATGGGGTATTATAATATCTCCATCTTGGGAATATTGGTCCTTAAATGAGACTGGTTAGACTAAGAGTACTAAACTAGGGCAACTGAGATCACATACTGAACATGCATGACCGGGAACATAATTGCATGATTGAGTCTGAGCTTGATACATTAACTAAACTGATTTCATGAATACATGCAATGACATACGAATGGTTATAAGGATGAGATAGAAATGAGAGATTCAAATTATGAGTAACCATTACCTCAAGCTAGATCTGGTTTCATGAAGAATAGATGAGAGTTTTAGAACATAAATATCTCCCCCTTGAAATCATTGGTCCCCCGAATGATCCTAACTTGGCTGAAATACTAAGGAAAGATTGAGATTATGCACGGGGCACTTACAAACTTAATCATGATTGAATATCTGAATTTGAAACATGATGTATAAATTGAACTGAATTCACAATTTACACGGATGCGAATATTTTACCTCATGGATTGGCCATATTCATGAAATTTCAGATAGTAAGACTGGATTAGAAGATGAAAAAACCCATAGAAACTTGTCTATCTGACTACTAAACTGAATTACTGGCTACACAAACTAAATTATACTGAAAGCTTATACTCAACTATACATTTCACTTCAATACTGCGCTTCACTTGAGGCTACTTAAAATCTTCACTTGGGCACTGATATTTCTACCCACTGAAGTCTGAGTTGAACTGAATTCTCTCACTATGTTCAAGCCTACTCGAATCCACAAAGTGCACACATAACACTGTAATACTAGTCAAAAATCATGAATTCAATACATCCTACATTTTCACAACTTCTCATCTCATAAATAATTATTATTACTACTTTAACAACTGTATTCAACCTCTTACTAGACATTCACTAATGTGCAATACATTCATTCGTATATATACAAACATGACATTCAAGCCTATCTTCCTAACCACATATACACTTCTAAACAAAACCCATAAAATTATCTTTCTCATATCCTCTAAACCTCTATTATTAACAATTTCCATGCACAATTCTTAAGAAAATCACACATGATATTTTAGCTAATCATGACATATACCAAAAACTTAACCTTAATCTTTGTTCAACTTTATAGCCTTAGATAAAAGAAACATATAACAATATTTTCCTTAGTAAGGAACATTTACTCTCTCCCATCTAAATAATTATGCATCACCACTATCATGACATAAGGAGAGGTCACTAAAATTTAGAATATGAGGACCTGAATCTTGAAAGAATACTATGCAGAACTTTGACACTTAGCTGAGGCCTGAGGAATAGAGTATCAACATCATGGATTTATCAAAGAGATCTAAGCTGAGGGCATACATGACATAAACTAAATTTCTCTGATCATTAGGAGTGTAGAATGAGTACCTGTAACTGAACATATTGTGAAGCATTAGCACATGAGTCATGAGTTGTATGACCTGAGTTTGAAGTTTATAAATTTATGGAATATGATTCATACTGCTGAGTGAACTGGAACTCTTCATACTAGGAATTGGAAGCATACATAATTCTAGGGAATGTGTATGAATATGAGTTATGATCATGGAGCTAACATGTAAGGCATAAGTAGATATCGCGATAACTGAAGTACAAATACTGAAATAAGAATGGGCTGGGCATCATCCTTCTTTACTACTATTCTACAACCTATTGGCATCACTACCAGAATCTGAGAGCTTGACTTGGTTACTTATTCTATAATCTCCCCCTTAGCTTTAAGCAATCATTCTAAGTCTGTGGATCTATTTAATAAATGCTAAATTGAACTGCAACCACTTTACTATAGAGTCTAGGATAATATATATAAATGATGAACTTACCTTGTAAGACTATACCTAACAGTGTAAAACCCATTACTAATACTTCCTTTTGAGATAGAACTATCAACTGCCTATTGTCCCAATAGGCATCACAATAACTTAATAACTTACTAACTTAGAATTTTCAAAAGGATCATCATACCATGAGTTCACACCATCTAGAATTTCAGCTCTTCTTTCTACTAGCTCAATCCTCCAAGATCTAAACTTAGATTCTAACACTTAGCATGGATATCCCCAAACCTTTAATGAACCATACTAACTTCCTTCATAGCCTACAAATATCATATCTCTAAACTCATAGTTCTCCCTAAACCATAGGAATTACCATTACACCAACATCACCAACATATAATTTTGAATCAACAAACTTAAATTCTTGCATACACTATTTCAAGCCTGCTGATTCACCCTTTATACAACTAGCCCCATGAATACAAAGTCTACTAAATCCAGACAAACACTATCCCCACTTTACTACTACTAAACTTTTGGGTTCATGCTTCTAACTCTAGGTCACATGCTATCATAGTATTTCGATAAGGGATCTAAAAGTACATCTAACTTTCTCTCAATGCATAATTTTCCATAAACATAAATAAAATCTTTCATACTTTAAAACATAAAGGCACTGATGGGATACTTCTGATCCTGCAATAATCCCATAACTTTCTGTGGGGACTGCCTGATAAAGCTTTATCGATAAGGATTTGAGCTTGACTATTTCTGTTGCCTCAATAATAAGAAAGAGTTGGCATGAATAGATTAATGTAAGAGTCTGCATAAGTACCTAAGACCTCTACTACAGGATTTGAGACATGAAAGAAGGGAAACATTATCTAAATTCCCTGTAGGTTCTCAAAGAAAAGTACAGACATCTCCGTACCATTCCACAAGACTCTACTAGACATGACTTCATAGACACCCAAGGACACTTGAACTCTAGGCTCTGATACCAAGTTTGTGACGACCTGAGACTACCCCTTGTCATAACACAGTGCTTGGAACTACAAGTGATCCCAAACTAACCCGCGAGTTGGTATACTATTAAACAACTGATTTATTATATATTAAATAGCTGGTTCTACTGTGCGGAAATATAATTATGATAAAATCTGGGGAAAATATAATACTTATACAATTTACAATCTAATAAAATTGAAAAGAGAACTGAAATTACATGTCTGACTCTGACTGACATATGTGAAGCCTCTACTATACTGACAATAAATAGTTGGTACATGCCTCCAAATACCACTCATCAATACATATGAAAAATATTAAAAATAAAGTACATGATCCAAAACTGTCAAGAGTTCTATAAATAAGATAACTTACCACCTACTGGCTGAAAGCTGCAAACTCTGTAGCCCAGGTGTAAGAGCTATATATGGTACCTACATTATGAAGGATGTAGCCACAAACTCATATATGTGGTCAGTATGTTAGAATGTACTAAGTATATAAAGACATGCACTGAATCATGGAAATATTTCAAATGTTCTGTAAAACTGAGGATATAAGTTATCTGCTGAAATTATACTTTTGGAACATGACTATACGTGAAAATTGTAAATCATATACTTAGTATATGTTTAGTTAATTTTTTATGTTAATGTATTCTGAATATACTAATTTACTAAGCACAAATACATTAACATAAAAAATTAACCAAACATATACTAAGCTGATCTGATTAACTGAATGTCTAATAGATGAATACTTAGTAACGAACTTCTAAATACTGAATAACTAGTATTTGGATACTGATTAGCTAATATATGTATACTATTTAACTGATAATTAATACTGATCATGAAAAACTAAACTGTACTTGGTCTAAATAACTGGACTGAAACTGAGGGGTACTGGTGTATGAGATAGAGACTAACTGAACAACATGAGACAGCTAAGCATGAATGCATAGCAACTGTAATATCTAAAAATACAAGACTAAGTTTATATCTGTTATGTCACTAAGATAATCTATAATCTGAAAGGCTGAGATCTGTATAACTGAGTATCTGAAAGTCTGTACACTTAGTTAAGTAAACCTAAATTGATAATACACTAAATACTGTACTGAGATTGTGAGAGGTATCATCTAACTAACATGCCCCAAGCTAAGCTAATTAAAGGTGTTAGTAGCGTGCCACGGGTACTAATAATGGCTGTATAGATCTATTAATCTGGTGTCCTGAAGGACCAGGGTATTAAGCCTAAACTAATGGGTGACCCCTGAGAGAAATCCAAGCCTAAGATACGGGTGACTCCTCATATCCGATGCTGGCTATATAGTTATGGAATACAGGGACTACTACTAATGACTCTACCTAACTGATGGGGAAGCCGCCATCCCTGCATTCACTCAGTGCTAAATCCTATTCCCAGCTGAACTGACACTGATTACTGGACTGAACTAAGGTTAAATGAACAAACTACTGATCATAATGACTGACTGAATGATAATGCTTATAGTATATCTAAAATTATTCTGAAGATATTGAAATTATGTAAATAGCTAAGTATCAGGTATTCATAACCCTACAACACTGAAAGATCACTGAATGCATTAACAAGCTTAAAAATTATAGAAAAGGGTCATGGTTCCAAAACCCATAAGTATAGACATTTCTTCAAACATGTTGGGATCATAAATTTAAACATGGGAATGCTTCAATTATGAGGAACGATCATAATTACATGACTAAAATCACAACTAAGGATTTCACATGGAATTTGGTTGAATAAAACATGGGAAACTGAAATCCAAAGCATGAGGAAATTAAATATTTCATGAGATCATACATGTGCTGAATTTAACTTTAACCTACCATGAAAACACGAATTAAACCTTTAATTAACATAGTAAATATCAAAATAAAGGAAAACTCAATAGTTTACTTGAAGGAGAAGGTTTTTGAGCTCCACGGGTGAAAGGAACCCATTAATGAATATCCCACAAACCTTAAACCTTTAACTTAAAAGAGGAACACCAATCTTGATGATTTCTTGAAGGTTCTTGAACTTGGGGAACTTGAATTCTTGATTCCTTAGGGAAATTAATTGAATTTGTTCTTTGGGAAAGGGGAGGGTTTTCTTGAGAGAAAAGTTGGAGAAAAAGGGCAATTTATACCCTAACTGATGGCCTAAGTCTTCATATGAACGATTGGGTTGAGGGGGAAAAGAACCAATTGCCCTGTCATTTAAATAAAAAAACTGGATGCTACTATACCACCGCGATGCGGTCTTATCGCGGCGGCTTACTTGTTCTGATGAAAATGATCTTAACTTTCCACTCGGGGATCATATTAAGGTGAAATTAGTATTGTTGAAAATATAATTCAATTATGTACAATTTGGTGGGTATTAATATGAAAAATTCCATATATTTGAAAAGTTATACACATTCAAAGTTGGCCCTTGTAGAATCAAATACCATAATTTGGCCGAATCAAAGGCTCTTAGCTCAACTTTGTTCTAAGTGATTCCTATGAAAATTTTTCACCTCATAAGAAATTTACATACTAGGATAAAGATTATGACACATGCATTCAAATTATAAATCTAGAATTGGGCACAACACCCTCACCACGATGTGGTATATGCGCCAACGGGAATAGCACTATGACACGGTGCTCTCGCGGTGACTTACAGGTTTTGTTGTCCGAACATGACCCAATCCTCGACCAAAAAATCCAAAACTTCTTTGAGACATGATTCTTACACCCTTGAACATGAATTAATTCAAAAAGTAACGTCTCAGGGTTGGGAAGGTCAAAATGAAAATCCTTAAAGTTTAAGGGTATTGAAAATGACTAAGTCCCCAACACTTAGTGAAAATTTCAAGCCTTAATCCCCTTATGCATGAAAATAAGAGCTAAATCAAACTAAGAATAGTATAGGGTATTACACCTCAGTAGACAAAGCACCAGTTGAACCCTGATCAGGCTGAGCAACGACCATCTGAGCTATAACATAAATAGACTGATAGAATTCTACATTAGTCACCTTGCCTGTAGGAGGACTAGTAGCAACTGGTGTAAATACAAAACTATCAGGGTTAGGTTTATGAGATCAAAGATAAACCCCAGAAGTAGGATGCACCCCTTCAGCATTACCCCTAAATAGGATAGAAGAATTGTCTTGTGTTCCAGATCTATGAGGCATGATCTGAAAGATAAACAAACAAGGATTAGAGAAGATTCCAGGACTGAGACTCCAAGATTGAAAACAAAATACCAAGAAAGTGAGACATCCCTAAATGCCTTGTAGCCTTTCCCTTATGAGTGTGGCGCGCTACACACCCCTAAAGGAGCCTCTACTCAACACGGCTTTGTGGACTCCCAATTGATAATGAACCTAGGTTCTGATACCAAGTTAACCTGGCCTAGCCATGGGCCTTATCGTAATGGGCGTCCTAAGTCTAATCGAGATCGGAGACCATCCCCATTAACCAACCCAAGCTCCAGCCACCTATCCTGAGTTGGCTGAATTTTGAGCATATAACAAGATAGTGTAACAGCTCACCTGAAGACTCTAAGATAAGATCACAACCGTGATCGGCCCAATTGAGTGAAACCATCCCACACCAGCCGCCCAACCGTACCAAACCATTCCAAAGGCCTTAAACCAGGCCATAACAATCGCCCAACCATACCAAACTATTCCAAAGGCCATAACCAAATAAGTTCCAAAACATAATATAATTAATTCAAAAATAAAATATGATGGAATAGTGAGAAATTATGTTAAATGATATCAGAACACCAGCTTATTCCAATTCCAAGAACGACACTAATACCGATCCCACCCATTCCAGCCCATAACAGTACTATAAAGCCTCTAACCAAAAGAGTAATAAAATTCGGTTGAGACATGCCCCCAACCATGGACAAAACCAATATCCAAAATAAAATCAAAGTTTCTAGAAATATCCATAACATGGAATGAAGCCTTTTGAAAGGAACAAAATGCACCATTTTTTTCAAATGCTGATCCCCGAGTCAATCACTAAGTAGGAGGAGTAGAACGGTTGATTCCAAAATAGAATGGGTATACAACAGCCAGTAGATGGATTAGCGGGTGAACGCTATCATGATCTCGGAATAAGGATAAAATAATGCCATTTATAAAGCCAAGTAAAACCATCCATAAGCACAAAACCATACATATATATATATATATAACCATGCAGGAAAGGAGATCAGGTTTAGCTTTTATTTTAAACCTTTCCTGGGTTGTATAGGTTTGTCGTCCTAAACCACCCACACATTATATGGGTTTAGCTCTCTCGAATGAAAGTTACCCAGTGCGTGTAGCCATACGACCAGTAAAAAACCTAGTATGACTAGTACAACCCCCAAAATATAGTGTGACATTATGCACACAGTTACCAAGACCAACCTCACATCGGTAAATATGAGTTTCCAGTTTTGGTCCTCTTGGGACCTCCTCCTTCTACGGCTTTGCTACATATCCCACCATTATTGATAAATTAAAACTATTTCAAAGAAACCAACCAATCAATTTACCAGTTATTAACCAAGGCCATTTAGTGGTGGTATCGTCATACAGACCATACTTGCAAGTACTATCCATAGCCAACCATATATAGGTTTAAGGGGACTTTCAAGTGCCCTTCCATTTACCATATTAAATCACATGGGAGATTCCATGTACCCCATAAGCATAACCATTTAGCCATTTATCTTTCTAAGCTATTTAAACTATGCATAATTCATTTACCAAGTTTTGAAACAAGCAAGGGTTCCATTTAAAATTACTCAATGCAATAAAAACATTGTTATAGGCATTTTGTCAAACACATTGGGGTCATAATATAACCAGAACAAATTCCAATTACCATTACACAATTCCCATGCAATCCAATTATCCAAAACAACCATTAATGCACATAAAAGCATAATTAAAACCACGGTAAACCATAACCAACCATTTAATATCAAAAACCCAAAATCATATTTGAAAACCAAAATCATACAATCAATGAAGTCATGAAAACATTTAGAAAAACCATGAATTTAGTTAAAATTAACAATAAGGAAAGAGAACATGCCTTAAACCAAGATACTGATGGAAATAGATCACCAAGACAAGCCCCAAATTAATCCTCTAGTTGAAACCCTAGCTTCCTTTGCCCAAAAGTTTTTGAGAGAATAATAGAGTGTTTTAGAAGAGTTTCTAAGTTCTAATGAATGGAATAATATGGTAAATAACCTCCCAAATAGGTTAGAAGTCATGGGAACTTATTATGATAAGTGGGGAAATATCCAGAATACCCCCACTTAAGTGACACAAAATCTCATCCCAGGGGTACGACTGACCCTCATGAGTCGTACCCTCCAATACGATTAGTACCCTCAACTCGTATCATAGCCTCCATCATTGGATCCAACACTGTATAGTATATGAATCATCCAACTAAGTCATATCCAAAACATATGATTCGTACCCTTCATCTGTACCCCTAGCAGATTAAACCCAAGGAAGATTTAGATACTATCCACTATACGAGTCCATGGTTTGACTCATACCCTGGATTATGACTCATGGTGAGGAACTCGTACTCAGATCCAACCTAAGTAACCAAGTCTAAGATTAAGTTAAGGAACCAAATGATCCATATCCACCAATACAACTCGTACCCATTAGTCGTATCCATTTTAGTAACCAAAATCCATCCCACTAACCAACATTGGTCAGCATATGATAGGACCATACCATTCGTACCCTATCATAAGGCTTATACCAATGAGTCGTATTGGGTCCAGAGACCAAAATTCTAGGAAATTTTGTAAAGGTCAAAACCCAGGGTATTATACACACCCTATACCTCAGTAGCATGTATAACCCAAAAGATATTCTCCATCTCATCTATAAAACTTTAAGGATTCTCCTTAACCTTAGTATCAGCGAAAATCAAAGGATTCAATCTCATAAACTTTCCAACTCTAGTGGCCTCATATAAACTTTCCAGCAATACCAGCTGAAACCATCTGGCATAACTGAGATGTCAACAACTGAGTCAACAGATAAATAGAGTAGTGAAACTTAGCATTAGTAATATCTCACTTTGGTGACTGAGTATAAGAGCTTACAGCTGAAGAAGGATCAGTGAAGGCAGGTGGAACTCTACGGGGACAATCAGAAGCAGTGACCCTAGATAGAGTTAATACCCTATAAGTTGGATGAGATCTGCCCACATTATCCTCAGGAAGGACAAATGAGTTTCCATGAGATTCAGATCATTTGGGGGCTATGATCTGAAAGGTAAATAAATGAGAGTTAGAGGAATCCAAGACCTTAGACTCTATAGCCCGAAAATAAGACAAAAGAAAGAGAAACATTTCCAAAATTCCTCTTAGACTCTCCCTTATAAGTGTGGCGCGCTACATGCCCATAAAAGGGACTCTACTTGACACAGCTTTATGGATACCCCATGACACTGAAACCTAGGTTCTGATATCAACTTTGTCATAAAAAAATCAGAACTAGACATAACAGATATCTCAAGTCTACTAAGGACCTGAGACCACCTCCTAAGCCTATTCCAATGTAACCAATATATATAACAAGATGGGAAGGGAAAACCTAAAAGTTTATATGATAACACTATCCAAAATTGATTTATAATACAAAAACTAATACCAAACATCAACAATAATATCCATGTCCACAGTATCCTAACAAAACCTCTAACAAAACTGACTACCAGTAAAATATCGAGATATGCCCCTGATCATAGCCAAAAAAAAACTAAAATAAAGTCCAAGATAAGGGAAACCAAAACATGAAATGGTGTCTTTCGAAGGATGGAAGCTCAACACTTTAAGTCAACTATTAATATAACTACGAACACCTGATCACTATACAAGAAAGGTAAAAGTATGGCGAGTTCCTATATCACGTAGGGATACAATGTATGATGATGATTAGCGGTTGAAGCGGTAATATGTAACTCAAGGATAAAAGAGTATAGAATTGCCATAATCCATAATATGAAACCCAGTAAAACCTAATGCACAACATCATATATATAAATAGTAGAAGTATGGCCAGTTTCTATATTGCCTGGGGATACAACGTACGAAGACGGTTATCAGTTGGAGCGCTAACATGTAACTCAGGGATAAAAAAGTATAGAATTGCCATAATCCATAATATGAAAAATAGTACAACCTAATGCACAACATTATATATATATATATACATATATGTATGTGTATATATATATATATATATCATGCTAGAAAAGGGAACAAGGCTTAACATGAGAGTAAAATCTTAACCTGGACTATGTAGCTCTGTCATCCTAATGACATCCATGAGTTATATGGGTTAAGCTCCCCCTAATAAAAGGGCTATAGTGTGAGTAAGCCACACGTAACAGAGAAAACCTGAGAAGGCTAAAGCCATCCCGAAAATATAAAGTGTGTCTCATACACACGGCCACCATGACCAAACCTTACATCGACAAATATGAATTTTTAGTATTGGTCCCCCCCCCGGACCTTCACTTTCCGTGGATTTTCTACACAACCCTCTTTAAGCCCATATTAAAACCATTTACACATTACCAACTATTTACCAAGAAGTATTTTAATTAGGCATTCCCGTTGGTATCGTCATACTAAAATTAGAGTTTGTAAGTCTATCCCTTTATACCATACTAAATCATTAAACCAAATTTGACTCCAAAATTTCCAAGTAATCCAAAACCGTGGCCACCAAGGCCTTTCCAAAATCATTTAAAAATCAAACCAAACCAATTCATATTCCATTTACCGTTTATGCAATGCAAGGATTCCAATAATAGTCAAACTATTTGATAAAGTCATATTCATTGTCGATTTCACAAATAGGTTGAGGACTCATAATTTTCAACACCATATATCAAGGCAAAATCATCAAAGTGGGAATTAACCATGACCCTCTTAGCTTAATTACCATTTTCATGCATCCCACAATGTTTAAAATCGTAAATAAAGCATAATTATTGCATAATAAACCATGGAAAAATATTTAAACCAAACGCATTTACAACCCTCAACCCATAGTTCAAAACCCATTATAAAAAATATGAATGCTAACCAATTTCATGTCATTAATAAAATCAAAGTCTAGGTAAGGAGATACATGCCTAAATTTTTAAGAAATTCAAAAAAAATCACACCCTTAGGACTCTAGATGATCACCTCCTTGAACCCTGGCCTTGAGTAGAAAAGGGGTTTTTGAGAGAGAAAAGTTGAGAGTAATGAGAATGACCTTCCTCTATTGAAAACTTATATAAATAGTTCCTTATAGTGATTAAAAATCATTTATAGGTGAAAGGATCTCACTACCCTTCTTCCCTTTTCAATCAAACAAAACAGCCACAAAATAACATAGCTCCATGGCACAAACCTTATCGCAGAGGTTTAGCCTCTATGACACATACCTTATCACGGAGGCTAACCTCAATGAATCAGACTGTATTGCAGAGATTATCCTTCATGACAAAAGGTTATTGTGGAGACTTACTGCCTCTGTGACCCAAAACTACCCCGAACTCCATCCAAAAATTCTGAAACTCTTTTGGGTTATCCTTTTAACATCCCCAAACATAATTTGAGTCAAAAATCAATATTTCAAGCACGGGAAGGACGAAAATATAATTCCTAAAATTTTAAGGGTGTTACAGATTTATATTAAATAACATAACTTTTTATTAACTTAATAATGTTCTTAATACAATTTAAATTTTTGTTTCAAAAAAGACTAATATGCTTTTTATTTTCTAGGTAAAAGTCAAGTCACATTATTTTACCATAAGATTTTGAAATTGGATATTATAGTGAACATGTTGAAGGATTTGTTACAACTTGTTGAAAACTTAGAACCCAAATAAAAAGTGTGAACTTTAAGATCTCTCTGATGGCAATTGACCTAACTCTATGGGCCAAGCGGCTTCCAAATATAAAGTTGCCATACAAATTTCCATAATATATTTACTGACATTTTACATACTTTTAATGTATAAAATCCAACCTTAAACATGGAATCCCCTAAAATAAGGATATGTGTATGCATGAAATATGTAGTAGTGACCCCTTTTTCACGTCTCCTTTATGTATGCAACTCGTGTTATAGGGACATGATAATAATGGATTCTAATTTATGTGGAATGGTTCAGATTATAGATGACTTCAATTTGTTAAATTTGGCCCTGATTCAGACCTCAAATCATTTAAATTTTTAAGAAATAAAATTTACCTAGTTAAAAACTGCATAAGAATCAAAGTACGACTACATAATAAATTTGGTGTCAAATGGACAGTTTATATTAAATTTGAATGGGTCAAATGAATTAAGCGAGTAAAAATATGATTGTCCAACCTTAAAAATTAGTTTGATTGAGATCGTCGGGTCAAGATGGGCTAAACAATTTTTACGAAGTTTAATTTTTTTAATAGTTTATTTGATTATTAAAAAACCTAATAAAACTTTTTTATTTTTATTATCCTAAAAAATATCAAATACATTAAATTTATTTAATTAATTTGACAAGGTTTCTCATCGGTCAATTGGGACTACATACATAGTCCAAATCAGTCAAACCTTTTGATGAGTGGAATTTGAATGGATCAACATGAATGGATGAACAGATCATTAACCCACTTAAAAACTTGGAGAAATTAAACTGGTCATATTTTTGAGTTAATTAAGTTTGTCACACATACTTCTACATGTAAAACTCCCGAAAGGACCCATTCATGTAACACCCCACATTTTTGGGCTAGACATTGAACCACCATCCTACGTGTGTAAACTCTACAACAACAACAACAACAAACCCAGTGTATTCCCACTTTGTGGGGTCTGGGGGGGGTAAGATGTACGCAGTCCATACCTCTACCTCTGATGAAGTAGAAAGGCTGTTTCCGAAAGACCCCCGGCTCAAGTTACGAGATATCAAACAAACACATAGTACAGCACAGAAGCAGATGACATAACATAGATACTGCAGCCATAAGGAATATAAAACAGAGTAAAGCAGGAATGCAGGAATATAAAGCAGAGGAAAGCACACAGATTCGTAACAAACATAGAACACGGAACACGGAACAGAACATTGAATACGGAATCATACCAGGAATACACCCCCACCAATTACCTCCCTACATTAGCGACCCGAACAGGCCCTAATCCTCTGCCGTAATTCGCGTCTTCCAGACCTTCCTATCTAGGGTCATGTCCTCGGTAAGCTGTAACTGTTCCATGTCCCGCCTAATCACCTCACCCCAGTACTTCTTCGGTCTACCCCTACCCCGTCTAAAACCATCCAACGCTAGCCTCTCACACCTACGGACCGGGGCATCCATGCCCCTCCTCTTCACGTGTCCGAACCATCTCAATCGTGCTTCCCGCATCTTACACTCCACTGAAGCCACCCCAACCTTCTCCCGGATAGTCTCATTCCGAGCTCTATCCCTTCGGGTCAGTCCACACATCCAGCGCAACATCCGCATTTCTGCCACCTTCATTCTTTGGGTGTGGGAGTTCTTAACTGGCCAACACTCCGCTCCATACAGCAAGGCCGGACGGACTACCACCCTATAGAATTTACCTTTAAGCTTGGGCGGCACCTTCTTATCACACAGCACCCCCGATGCAAGTTTCCACTTCATCCATCCCGCCCCGATACGGTGCGAGACATCCTCGTCAATCTCACCGTTACTCTGGATCACGGACCCGAGGTACTTGAACTTATCCCTTTTCTTTACCTCCTGCGCTTCTAGCCTCACCACTACCTCATTCTCTCGCCTTACGTCATTAAACTTACATTCCACATACTCTGTCTTGGTTCTGCTCACCCTGAACCCTTTAGACTCCAGAGTTTGCCTCCACAGCTCTAATTTGTCGTTCACACCCCCTCGCGTCTCATCTATCAGGACTACATCGTCCGCAAAAAGCATACACCACGGCACCTCCCCTTGGATACGCCGCGTTAACACATCCATTACTAGCGCAAACAAAAAGGGACTAAGAGTAGATCCCTGATGCAATCCTGTCAGGACAGTGAAATGCTCTGAGTCTCCTCCCGCCGTCCTCACCTGGGTTTTCGCTCCCTCATACATATCCTTAATTACTCTGCTATATGCCTGCGGTACTCCACTCACCTCCAAGCATCTCCAAAGCACCTCCCTGGGGACTTTGTCGTACGCCTTTTCTAGGTCGATGAACACCATGTGCAAATCCTTCTTCCTTTCCCTATATTGCTCCACCAACCGCCGTACCAGGTGAATTGCCTCCGTCGTCGAGCGGCCGGGCATAAATCCGAACTGATTTTCCGAGATAGACACTATCCGTCTCAGCCTCACCTCGACCACTCTCTCCCAGATCTTCATAGAGTGACTCAGTAACTTAATCCCCCTATAGTTATTGCAACACTGAATGTCCCCCTTATTCTTATAGAGGGGGATCATGGTACTCCACCTCCACGCCTCGGGCATCTTTGCTGTCCTGAAAATTTCATTGAACAATGCAGTCAACCACCTTACACCAGCCTCTCCAACGAACTTCCAAAACTCCACCGGTATCTCATCCGGCCCCGTCGCCCTACCCCTTCGCATCCTGCGGACTGCCTGTCTAACCTCGTCTACCTTAAAACGTCTACAATAGCTAAAATCCCGACACTCCCCTGAGTGCTCCAGTTCCCCTAACACAATAGCTCTGTCCCCCTCGTCATTCAAGAGCCTATGAAAGTACGACTGCCATCTCTTCTTTATGTGGCCGTCCTCCACCAACACTCTACCGTCCTCCCCCTTAATGCACCGCACCTGATCGAGGTCACGACCCTTCCTCTCCCTAGCCTTAGCTGTGGTACTCTGGGAGCGACAGGCGTAGGAATGGAGTTGGCATCTTGGTAGATGAAGAGCTTAGAGGTCAGGTAGTGGAGGTGAAGAGGATCAACGATAGGTTGATGACTATCAAGTTGGTCATTCGGGGGTTTACCCTGAACGTGTGTAGTGCCTATGCGCCGCATGTGGGATCGGAGGGGGAGGAGAAGATGCGGTTCTGGGAGGCCTTGGAGGACGTGGTGAGAGGCGTGCCCAGTTCGGAGAAGATTGTGGTAGCAGGGGATTTCAACGGGCACATCGGGGCGCTACCGGGAGGCTTTGGGGATGTGCATGGAGGTTTTGGTTTTGGGGAGAGAAATGAAGAGGGGGCGACCCTATTGGAGTTTGCGAGGGCGTTTGGGCTGGTGGTGGTGAACTCGGGCTTCCCGAAGAAGGACGACCACCTGATCACTTTTCGGAGCGCGGTAGCCAGGACCCAGATTGACTTCTTGTTGCTTAGGAAAGGGGATAGGGCGTTGTGTAAAGATTGTAAAGTCATCCCGAGTGAGAACCTTTCGACCCAACATAGGCTCTTGGTTATGGATTTGGGTATGAAGAAGAATAAAAAGAGGAGGAGTAAGGAGTGTAGACCGAGAATTAAGTGGGGCGGTTTGACGCCAGTGAATGCGTGGGAGATAGGGGAGAGGTTGGCGGGAATGGGGGTGTGGGAGTGTAGGGGGGACGTGGATAATATGTGGGACAGGGCGGCAGCGTGCATCAGGGAAAATGCAAGGGAGGTGTTGGGTGTTTCTAGGGGCCGGGCCGGACATCATCGGGGGGATTGGTGGTGGAATGAAGAGGTGGGGAAGAAAGTGGAGACCAAGAAAGAGTCGTATGCTAAGTTGGTGGAAAGTAAGGACGAAGAGGAGAAGCGGGTAAACAGGAAAGAGTACAAGCTAGCAAGGAAGGAGGCGAAGTCAGCGGTCACGGCAGCTAAGACAGCTGCTTTTGAGAGCTTGTATGCAGGGTTACGTGTGTAAACTCTAATCTCATGATTTGTATTTTAATACATGTGTCATGATCATTATCCTAGTGTGAAGAGTGCTTATTAGGTTAAAAATGTTCATAGGAATCACTCAGAGCAAAGTTGAGCTAAGAGCCTTTAATTCAAACAAATTTTGGTATTTGATTCTACAAGGATCAACTTTGAACATGTATAACCTTTTAAATATGTAGAATTTTGAATATCAAGACCTACCAAATTATATATAATTGAGTTAGCTTTCCAAAGATACCAATTTTGCCTTAATTCGATACCCGAACGAAAAGTTATGACCATTTTTGTGAGAAACAGTAAGGGTCTGCAATAGCTCCATGACGTGGACCTTAGGCCCAGCGTTAGCCTCTAATATGCGGACCATAGGCCTTGTGTTAGACTCTGATATGTGGAGGATATGTTTTCTACAGTCATAAGTAACAGTCCAAGGGACTTTTAGTTTTTTCTCCTTACCCCAAGTGCCCAAGTGACGGATTGAAGCCCCAAAGGGAATTTATTTGCCTATTATCATCAAAATGACTCATCCAGAAACCCTCCCTCTTCCCAAGAATGAAGAATTCAAGATTCGCCTCCCAAGAATTCAAGAGTTCAAGTTTTCAAGTTCAAGCCTTCTTCAAGAATTTAACCATTGAGGTATGTGGGGTATTCATCAATGGGGTCATTCCATCCATTGAGTTCCAAGAATCCTCTTTTTGGTTTGACTATGGATTTTTACTCTTTACTATGATTTAATTCAGTAAAAGTCATAAAAATTATCTATGTTCCCTCATCAATTTTACATTCAAGTCATCCTATTTGCTTTTTCATGTGAATTATGATTCTATATGATTTAAATTCAAAATTACCATGTCATGTTTGGTTAATACAATGTCAAGTTGTCATATTCATATATTTATTCATGTCATCATGATATCTTCTCAGGCTTAACTTATCTCCATATGGTAATTCATGAGGTTAGTAGTTATTTAAGTGCATTATGTTTTGGGTCCCCCAAATTATGATTTACTACCAATGATTTAGATGATGTTATCACATTTAAAGTATTATTCAGTGTTGAATGGTTAGGAATACTCGATACCTATGTGTTTTTACATATTTTTGTTATCAAGTAACAAGCCAGACAGAATCATGATTTTATCCCCATATTCAGATTATCATTTTTTATAACGAACTCACCAGTATTATTTTATGTTAAATATATCAATTTACAAGTTCATGGTTACTTCAGATTATGTATGCATTGTTAGATCTTAGAACACCATATTTGAGCATATCAGTCATCAGTGCATGCACCAGTTGATGATTCCAGTGTTAGTTCAATTGGGAGTAGGATTTAACACCCAGCGAACCCAGGGATGGGAGCTCACCTGCAGCTATCTGAATTTCAGAACTATGTAACCAGCATATGTTTGAGAGTCTTCCTACTATTTGAGGGTTGACATATATCTCATAGAAGCACTTGCCAGTAGAGGGTGACTCCCTAGTCCTACGGGATATCAGTTTAGTAGATCCACAAAGCCAGTGTTATTACCCATGGCAAGGTACATCACCCTTCTAACTGTTGGCTATAGGTTGGTCCCCAGTTAGCTCAAATTGGGGCATGTCAGTTATATGATATCTCCCATAATTTTAGTCTAGTTATTTAGACTAAGTACAGTTTAGTTTTAAATGATCAGTATTCATATATCAATTATTCAATAAATAGATATCAATTGTTCAATTGATAGATATCAGTGATTCAGTAAATAGATATCAGTCATTCAGTATACTAATCTCAGTTATTCAACATAAAGACCTCAGCTATCCAACTATATAGATATTCAATTGCTCAGTTATACAAAAACCAGTCATTCAGTTATTCAAACCAACTCAACACATATTCTGTTTGGTTTTATATGTTTTTGCATTCATGCTCAGTATATGTGTATATTCAGATCCTCAAGTTATGTTGGTTTACATTTCTATTCAGATATGCATGATTTTATGTTAGTTTCCATCACCTAGTTTTAGACCCACTATTCATACGTGATCCTCAGTACAGTTTTACAGCATGTTCATCTTAACATGAAAATTTCATACAGTATTCCTGTTTCTAGCATTTTCTTAGCTTACCTAATTATTTTCATCTCATGATTTATAAATCTCACTATGATTTACAATTTTCATGAATAGCCAGGTTTTACATGCATATTTTAGTGAATAGATTATGTCCTCAGTTTTAAAGTATATTTTAAGCGTTTCTCTATGTACTCAATACATGTCAAAGTACTGACCATATATATGCATTAGTGGCTACATTTCTTTATAATGTAGGTACCAGATATAGTCTACATACTAAGGTCAGATAGTTCTCAGCTCTCAGCCAGCAGGTGATAAGTCCTCTTATTTCGAGGACTATAATCCATTGTATTCATGTGTTGTATTTTGATTATCTATATGTATTGATCAGTGGTAGTTGGAGGCTTGTCCTAGCTACCTATAGTAGAGGCATCATATATAGTTAGTCAGAGTCATGATAAGTAATTCAAGTTATCTCTTTAGTTTTATTATGTTGTAAACTTTATTAGTATTATAATTATTCATATTTTCTCATGATTATGTTACCATTCAGAAAATTTATCTTGTATATACATTATAAATCAGTTTCTTCAGTAGAATGCTAGTACATGGATTAGCTTGAGATTATTTGTGGTTCTAAGAACTGCGTTATGATTAGGGGTAGCCTCTGGTTGTGATAAACTTGGATCAGAGCACAGAGTTCAAGTTTCTTAAGGTGTCTATGAAGCCGTGTCTAGTAGAATCTTGTGGAATAATATGGAGACGTCTGTACTTTTCTTCAAGAGGCTATCAAGAATTTAAGAAATATTTCCCTTATTTTATGTCTCAGATCGTGCAGTAGAAGTGTTCTTTAAGGAACTTATGCATATTCCTACGTGAATATATTTGTGCCAACTCTGCCTTATTCTTGAGGCAATAGAAATAGCAAAGCTTAAATCCTTACAGATAGAGTTTTCTCAGACAGTCCCCATAGATAGTTATGGGATTGCACGCAGGCTAAAAAATATCACATCAGTGCTTTTAAGTTCCAAAGTTTGAAAGAATTAATTCATGTTCATGAAAATCGTGCACTAAGCCAAATTCATATGTTCTTTCGAATCCCATCTCAGAATCCTATGATAGCATATGACCTAGAGTTAGAAGCATTAACATAGAAGTTTTAACTGCAATAAAGTAGGAATAGTGTTTATCTAGATTTAGCAAATTATGTATCCATGGGGCTAGTTGTATGAAAGTTGGACTAGTAAACTTGAAGTAGTGTATGCAAGAATTTAAGTTTATTGATTCGAAATTAAGTGTAATGAAGTGGGTATGATCTTGAGGTATATCCAAGGTGATAAGGGATTGTGTTATTTCCAAGTTTTAATATGTGTGCTTAGATAGTGTCCTTGATTTGTACATATGAATGAGACCAGTAATGTAGTATATGATGTTCTTACCAGCTAAATTATGGGATATAGAAAGCTAAGAGTTGTATCTCAGAAGGAATATTAGCTGTAGGTTTTATACTTTCAAGTACAATCTTTCAGGGTAAGTTTATTATCTATGTGTATTGTTATATCTCGGACTCTAGAGTAAAATAGTTGCAGTTCATTTTAGAGTTTATTAAAGCGGTCCACAGACTTAGAATGATGGGTTAAAGATAAGGGGAAGATGATAGAACAAGGAACCAAGTCAGCCTCTCAGATTCTAGTAGTGATACCAGAGTATTGTAGAACGTTATTAGGGGAGGAAGATGCCCATCCCATTCTTATCTCAGTGAAATTTTTTTGTACTTAGTTATCACGATATATACTCATGCCTTACATGTCGTCTCCATGATCATAGATCTTATTCATGTATTTTTCATAGAATTATGTACACGTCCAGTTCCTAGTATAAGGAGTTCCAGTTCACTCAGCAGTACGAATCATATTCCATGAATTTATGAACTCCAAACTCAGGTCATGCATCTCATGACTCATGTACTCATGCTTTATAGTATGCTCAGTTCCCATAACTCATGGTGCACTCTTTATAAGCAGAGAAATTCAAATTATATCATGTATGTCCTCATTTTAGATCTCTTTAATAAATCCATGCCATGGATACTCTATTCCTCAGGCCTCAGTTAAGTGTCAAAGTAATGTAAAGTATCCTTTCATGCTTCAAGTCCTTATGTTCTAACTGACCTCTCCTTATAAAAGGATAGTGGCAATGAGTAATCGGTGAGATGGGAGAGAGTAAAGTATTCCTTGTTAAAGGAAAGATTGTAGTATGCTTCTTATATCTAAGGCTATAAATATGAAGGAAGATTGAGGCAAACCTTTTGGTATATGTCATGGTTAGTTGAGAATTCCATGTGTGTCTTCTTAAGCATAGTGCAAGAAAGTTGTTATTGATAGAGCTTAAGAGAATCTGAGAAAGATGTTTTTATGGGTGTTAGTCTAGAAGTTCGTATGTGGTTATATTGATAGGCTTGAATGTCATGTTGGTATATAAGTGGATGGGTGTATTGTACGCTAGTGAATTCCTAGTAAGAGGTTAAATTTAGTAATTGAAGTGGTAAGAAGAATTACTCTTGAGATAAGAAGTTGTGAAAATGCATGGGGTATTGAATTCATGGCTCAGACTAGCATTACAGTGTTATGTGCATTATATTGTAATTTTGAGTTAGGATTGACCATGGTGGGAGTATGTAGCTCAACTTAGACTTTGGTTGGAGTAGTTATATGTACCCATGTGAGTATTTTAGGACTAAGGCTAAGTTTAAAATGGGCAGTTGCATTACCTAAGGCCTAGTAATCCTATCCCAGCTTATGTTTCATAGGACTATGTTACATATTACAGAGTTATAGCCATATTAAGATTCCTTACTCAGATATCTTATTTAGATCATGCCCAATGACAACCCCCAAGCGCACACGTAAGTGTACGTGGTCTATCAAGTAGTAAAGTGGCCTTAAAGAAAGACAAGTATTGATCACACAGGGACTTGATTTAATAACGATTCAATTTCATTTCACAGTTTAGATTCACTTGATGCAAAAGTAACCAAAAAGAGAGTTTGAAAATTGTAACTTGGAATTAAAGTAAATAATGTGTAAATAAGAGTACTTGGGACAATCAATGGAGTAAAGCCCAGTGTTAGAGCACTTTGAACAATCATACTATGTTACTAAACTTCATTCGTTAACTTTCTTATCTTGGTTGTTAATTCGTAGGGTTAATTGCATGTCATGGTCTCCCAACCTCTAACCGTTTACCTAAGTTGGACCTTACAACTACATCATTGAGCGGGGATGTAATAATCCAATTAAGTTCTTTAAGCCAACATCCTACGTGTGAATCAAGTGAGGATATCAGTTATTCAGTATACAAATCTTAGTTATTCAACATACAGACCTCAGTTATCCAGATACATAGATATTCAATTGCTCAGTTATACAAGTGCATTATTCAATTATTTAGACCAACTCAATATATGTTATGTTTGGTTTTGTATGTTTTTGTATTCATGCTCAGTACATTTGTATAATTAGATACTCGAGTTATGTCGGTTTACATTTCAGATCAGATGTGCATGATTTTATGTTAGTTTCCATCACCTAGTTTTAGACTCACAATTCATACATGATCCTCAGTATAGTTTTACAGAATGTTCATCTTTATGTGAGAATTTCATAAAGTATTCATGTTAAAAATGTTTTCCCAGCTTACCTAATCATTTTCAGCTCATGATTTATAAATCTCACTATGACTTATAGTTTTCACATATAGCCAGGTTTTAAAGTACTGACTATATATATGCCTTTGTGAAAACATTTCTTCATGATTTAGGTACCAGATATAGTCCACACACCAGGGTCAGACAGTTTTCAACTATCAGCCAGCAGGTGATAAGTCCTCTTATTTTGGGGACTCCAGTTCATTGCAGTTCATATGATGTAGTTTGATTATCCATATGTATTAATTAGTGGTAGTTGGAGGCATGTCTCAGCTACCTATAGTCAGTATAGTAGAGGCTTCATAGATAGTCAGTCAAAGTCATGATATGTAATTTCAGTTCTTTCTTCAGTTTTATCCTATTGTAATCTTTATTAATATTATAATTATTTAGATTTTCTCAAGATTATGTTACCACTCAGCAAATTTAGCTTGTATATACATTATAAATCAGTTGCTCAAGAAGTATTCCAGTACATGTGTTAGCTTGAGATCATTTTTGGTTCTAATTACCATGTTACGACTAGGGGTAGCATCGGGTCATAACAATTCAAAAGTTAGTTAGATGCATTTGAATTTCCAGGTGGAAGTCATGCCACAATCTTTGAACACAAGATTTGATAAGTTGAATATGATTGCATTTTTTGGAAAACTCACATCAACATGGAAGCAAATAAAAAAAACATTAAAAACCCTTGTTATGAGAGAGAAGAATGAAAGAGAAAAGATGTTCTCATTTCTGTGTATGCAAGTGAAAATGGCAAAACCGTTTCTAGTTCCAAGGTATGTCCTATATATACAAAATAGAAATAAACCGACTTAAATAATAAATAGGCTGGGCGGACTATACAAAATCCCAGTATTAAAATATATATATAAATACTAGACTAAGCCAGTGGTGGTGAAATCTCATTCCTATACCAAAAACCTTAGTAAAAAGGGAGTAGTTGTTAAGGCTAGGAACAAAACTGTAAAACTGTTGGTAATTTAGCATACCACTGATAAGAAGCCTGTTTCAGGCCATAAAGTTATTTTTCAACTTGTAAACAAGAGAATGAGATGGATCAGGGGATGAAACATCAAGACCTTGAGGAATTTTCATATACACCTCCTCCAAGAGATTCCTAGATAGGAAAGCATTATTGACATCAAGTTGATAAAATTTCCAATGGCGTTTAACTTCTATAGCTAAAAGACAATTAATGGTGGTCATTTTAACCATTGGATAAAAAGTCTCATTATAGTCGACCTCTTCTTTTTACTATCCCATCTAATAACTAAATGGGCTTTATACCTCTCAATAGACCCATCGGCTTGTTGCTTGATCTTATATACCCACTTAAAGGGTATTTCCCTCTAACCAAGGGGTAAAGGGATAATCTCCCAAGTATTATTAGCTTTAAAGGCATGAAATTCCTGCAACATAGAAGCATACTAAGCAGGATGACCAACTGCTTGATAATAATATTGAGGTTTGAGAAAACCAGACCCAACAGAAGTATAACAAACCTTAGATTAAGAAGTAAAGAAACACATATAATTTGAGAGATAAGTAGGAGTAGAGAAAGTCCTGGTATACCTTCTAGGCAGACAAGGTGGTGTAGAATTAGGAATATCAATAGTAGGAAGAGGAGTTGAAGAAAAGAGAGAAACATGAGAAGAAGAAGCATAGATTAATGAAAAAGAACATCACTTGAATAGAACACCTTGTGAGACGATATATATCATAATTCGTAACCCTTTTTGCTAATATAGTAACCAAGATAAATAGAAGAGATGGACCTAGACTGAAATTTATCCCTTTGAGGGATGGGAAAAATGCATAACAAAGGAATCCAAAAGTTTTAAGGTTGGACTAGGAAGGAAATAAACCATGAAGGAGCTCAAAGGAAGTTTTATTGTTTAATAAAGAAGAGGGAAATCTATTTATCAAAAAAGTAGCAGTGAGTACACCATCTCCCCAATACTTCACTGGTAACTTAGACTAAAAAAGTAGTGCTCTAGATGTTTCTAACAAGTGTTTGTGCTTTCTCTCCACCACCCCATTTTTTTAGGGGTGTAAGGACAAGAGGTTTGATAGAAAATCCCATAATAAGAGAAAAAATGAATAGCCTCAGAACCGAAACCAAGTTCAAATGCATTATCTAATTGAATAGTTTAAATGTTGAGTTTGAATTGATTAGTGTAAAAGAACAAGGATTTGATCATAGGAAAAACATTAAACTTGGCAGATAATAAATGAGTCTAAGTGCACCTAGTAAAGTCCTCTACTATAGTCAAAAAATACTTATAACTATTATAAGTTTGAGTGGGATAAGGGCCCCAAAGATCAATATGGACCGATTGAAAAGGTTTAGTGGAGTGAATTATACTCTCAGAAAAATACAATCTTTGTTGTCTTGCCATTGGGCATATGAAATAATGGAAGGGTTGCTTAGGAGGAAGAAGGGATCAAAAGGAAGAAATTGTTTTCATTTTGGCATAAGGCTTATGTCCTAATCTATGATGCCAAATAAGAGCAAGACTAACATTATTAGTAGTAGATCTAGAAAACTGCAAAATCGTGATGAACAGGAAAAACATTATATTGAAAAGAATCAGAATTTGAATTAACATACAAATCTAGAGACATTTTATAAGATGACAGAGAAGATACATCTTGTGGAATATCAATATTTGAATTGGAAATAGCAGAGATAGAAGAACTAGAAAAGACATAGAAAAAATAATGACATTATTAGCATTAGAAGAAATGAAAATAGACATAACAACAGATTTATCAGATGATGGTGGAGAGTTGTGAGATGCAGTATTATGATGAGGACTGTCAGAGAGATTAGAACCATTTAGCTGAATAACATATGGTCCATTGGAGAGTTTACCAACTTTAAGTGGCCTCTTTAGAGAATGGCTCTGTAACACACAAGAAGTGGGAGTAAAATGAGCAGTGCAATTAAACTATAAGAGGAATTGATGTGAGCAAATCAAATTATATTAAAAATTAGGAACCAATAGAACAAGATTTAGAACTAAATCAGAAAACAAAGGCAAGGAACCAATATAAGTTATTTTTCACTCTGTAACTACTTGGAAGAGAAATTAAGTAATGTGATAGCAAAGGTTTAATGTTGGTAAGAAGGTGTTTGTGAGGATTCATGTGGTGTGTGGCCCCTGAATACAGTATCCAAGGATTATTAAACATTTGAGAGAAGTGGAAAGCAAAGAAACAACAAAAGTTATAAGTTGAAATACTAGTCACACTTGCAAAGTTGGCTGAAGCACATAAACCAGAGTCCTACAACCTACTTTGATACAATAAGGACAAGGGATGGTCATGTTGTTCCTTTCTGAACCCATGAAGGCCATCTGAAGTATTATGGTATTGAGAAGGAGCTATAATAGAAGCTGATGTAAGAGAAGAACCCCCTTGGGAAATAACATCAGCAGGTTGAACACAAGTTTTTGGGAAACTGTTGATATTTTGATGGATAACCATGTAACTTTAGATATCTACCAATGGTAAGTCCTGGTTTCTTACAATACTTACAAACAAGACTTTGACTATGGTTGTATGAGAAATTTTTGGTTTTTTACTATCAAAGGACAGGTTATATTTATGATCGTTAAAATTAATCTTCTGGGGATAAGGCTTTTGAGTACCAGCAGTAGAAAAAGAGATAGAGTCAGACGCAAATGATGGAAGAGAAGTTTGCAACTCAGACTGTTGTTCATCATGGATTAGCATGGAATACACTCTATCTTTATCTGAAAGAAGTTTAATCATTAAAATATTTCATCTAATCTCACTATAAGAGTCATTCAGTCCAGCTAAAAACTGATGGACTCGTTATTCATCCTCTAATTTAGTCCATGCAGCTTTACAATTACATGTACATAGAGGATAGGTGATAGAGACAATTAATTCATCCCAGAGTTTCTTGATATGATTAAAGTAAGAAGCAATACTAGAAGATCCTAGAGAAATGGAAGAAATGTCTTTGCGTAGTTGGAAAACTTTAGTTCCACTAGGTTGTCCATAACATTTTTTAATTTCTTTACAAATTAGTTCACCGATTTTTGTATGAACAACAGTCTCAGCAATTTCTTTGTCTAAATTATTGAGAATCCAGGCAATAACTATATTATTGCACATAACCCAGGCATTATGATAAGGATCAATAGTAGGAGGACGAGCCTGCGTACCATCAGTAAAATCTATCTTGCGCTTAGCAGATAGAGAACTCAGCACCCCACGCCTCCAGCTACCATATCCGGACCCATTGAAAGGTGTGGAAACAAGTACCATACTAGGGTAATAGGAAGGATGTAGGTAGAAAGGATGCATAGGAGCTAGTGATGCAACTGATGATGTACTCGAAGGCATCGTGTGCAATACTCACAAAAAAACCAAAATCACAGAAAACAAATGCGATAATCGAAGAGAACAAGAGAAAAAAAAATACACTGTTAACACTCTTCTTCACAACTTAAAGAAGCAAGAGCCTTCCTCACCAATGGCAGAGATGACACAAACAAAGAGAAAACTGTGCGTAACAAAAACGGTGAATCAGGTCAAACTTCCAGCTTCAAAACTCAACAAAAACCTTCACGGATACCATCAATGGAAAGAGAAAGAGCAGATCTAGCTGAATCCTTTTCTCTGATACTATGAAACTCACATCAATGCGGAAGCAAATAAAAAAAAAAATAAAAACCCTTGTTATGAGAGAGAAGAATGAAAAAGAAAAGATGTTCTAATTTCTGTGTATGAAAGTGAAAATGGCAAAACCGTTTCCAGTTCCAAGGCATGTCCTATATATATACAAAATAGAAATAAACCAACTTAAATAATGAATAGGCTTGACTGTTAATACAAAATCCCAATATCGAAATATATACACTACTAGAAAAACTGAAAAAACCGACCACGAAAAACCGACCACATGTGATCGGTTTTTTTAATTTTTTTAATTTTTTTTTAAAAACTGACTACATGTGGTCGCTTTTATATTTTAAAATATTAAAATATTAATTTCAATAATTTTAGAATTATTTATTATTTCTTTGACGAATAAAAATTAAAAAAAATAACAAAACCGACCACTTGTGGTCGGTTTCCTTTAAAAGAATAATTAAAAAATATTTTTAAAAAACCGACCACTTGTGGTTGGTTTTTAATTTTTTTTTGAATTAATTTTTGTTAAAAACCGACCACAAGTGGTCGGTTTTTATTTTTTAAAATTATTTTATGTTAAAAACCGATGACTTTTGGTCATTTTAATTTTTTTAAAAAACTGACCACATGTGGTTGGTTTTTAACAAAAAAAAAAATTAAAACCGACCACTTGTGGTCATTTTTTAATGAAATTAGAAAAAAATAATTTTAAAAAACCGACCACATGTGGTCAGTTTTTAAATAAAATAAAAAGAAAATAATTTTTAAAAACCGACCACTTGTGGTCGATTTTTAATTAAAAAATAAAAAAAATTAATTTTAGAAAACTGACAACATGTGGTCGGTTTTTAATTAAAAAAAAAGTAAATACTTATTTTTTTAAAATAATTATATAACCTAATATTTACTTTATGTAATCTAATTATTATTAGTAGTAAAAATAATATATTAGATTATATATATAATCTAATATATTTACTTTATTAAAAAATAATCTAATATATTATGTTTTAAAATTATATTGATTTCAATTAGTCAATAACCAATACAATAATAATAAAAATCAATAAATCTTAGATTTTGTGAAAAAACTTACACTAAATAATTTGTCAAATATAATATACAAATTACGTTAAACGTAATCTTTATCTTTTACTTATGTTTCAATATATAAAATACATATTTTCCTTTATATATACGTTAAATAACGTTAAACATGTATAATCTTTGTATAATGAATATGTGTATGTGTGTATATATATATATATATATATATATCATACCGTTGTGATAGATAATTGAAAAATGATGTTTATAGTACATGTTTGAAAGCTGAAAACTGATGTTTATATAGTATGTGTTTGAAAGATGAAAACTGATGTATATAGTACATATTTAAGAGTTGATATATATGATGTAGTGATCGATGAACTATGTAGTAAAAATCTAGCAAAATCTATCCAAACATATTGAATACGTGATCGATGTATATAGTACGTATTTGAAAGTGTTGACACCCAATTTTGACCTCTCGATACTCTCTTAGTCTGTTATTTTCTCAAAATTATTTAACCTTTAATATTAATATTTTTATTATTTTCAACAAGCTACTTTTATGATTTAAAGAATGTATAAAGTATTTTATTATTTTTAGTATCATTTTTATAAATTTAATAATTCAAATACAACTTTTTACATAATTTTATTAATATTTATTAAATTATTTTTTTCACGTACAT